>NC_092634.1:14050227-14281434 GCF_039555335.1 Amphiura filiformis
AGCATTGTATAGTCTTCTATTTTTATCAAATTTTTGAAGAAGTAGAGCATCTAATTCACTTTTTTGCTCCAAAGTTCATTATGCAGTACATGTTTCAAACAGATGGTTGTAAAATTTAATCATTACACCACAATTTTATTAATTTATTTTGATTTTTCTGCTTATCAGTTTTATCAGCAGAAGGGTCTCCAAATAAAAAAATGCTAATCTTAAGAATCTCCCCATGATCAAAAAGGGAGTGATTGTGGCAGTCAGGGGTAAACGCCCACTCTTTTTGAAACTGACTGCATTGTATAGGTAGGCCTATATGATACATACTTTTATCGTTCCTTAGTTAACACACTCAAGACAGCACTGTGCACTGTGAATTGGGTTTCATTTTTTAAACTCAATATTTGTTACAGTAACACCACATTCAAGAATAATTGAATAGTGTCATTGATTGCTAAAAAAAAAAAAAAAAATATGGTCTTTGTTGCATAGAAATACTACAAGATAGATTCTTCAAACAGTAGTAATGATATGATTTCTTGGTGATAAGGTATTTTGGAGTTGTTGGCACTTTGGTGTAGTTGGATAATGCATGCAGAATAAGATGTTAAAAACCATGTTTGTGTCCCCCTAGACAGGCAGGAATATATTATTTTCACTCACAAGAAATCTAGAAAATTTATTATCAATTTTGTAATGAAAAAAAGAAGCTTGAAACAGTATTTCAACATATTTTCTCATATAGATGTTGTAAAATCAATTTATGTAAAAAATATTCTGAGGAAAATTCCTGTCTGATTGCTTGCATCAGTCAAATGCAGCTTTATGCTGGGTATACATGATCAAAAGTGCTTTCAAAATTTATGATTCAAATCGTCCATAAAAAATGCCAGAAGTCCCACAATATTTTACTTATATTTCCATATTTACTATTTTTCGTCCTGATGTGGCAATGATATCAATGCATTGTGACAGCGCTCGCATCTATTCGGCATGTGCATGTGCATGTTTATGCCATTGCTTCGACCGTACGCTAGCGATTTGAAGCTGTGCCCAATGAAACGTCACACATCCGGGTGAAAAATGATATAGATGTTATGAAAAAATATACCTTGTATGATAATTCTTACCATATGTTTTAACCATAAGCCTAAGTGAGAAAAAAACAATTGGTAGGAAGCTTGGATTTGATGTGTGCAGATACTGACTTTTGGTCTTACATGGAAATATATGTAATCAAAATATCAAAAGACACATTTGTTGTCAAACCTGTTGCACCTTTCTCAGGCCATGATTTTGTGCAGCAACATTTGTCCATCTTTAATTAACTTGTGAATAAAAGCAATAATGACAAAATACAACAAAAGAAGCAGTTGGTGGCTTTATGAATGGTGAAGTGTTGATGAGAGATGACGCATAGGTATTACCATTGTGAATGGACTCAATGAAGCCGTTGCATTTAGCTATTTTGAAAGGGCATCATGAATTGCAGCTGAAACTTTTGAAAGAGAAAATTGGACTGACTGGCATGATGGCCAATAATTACTTGTCAAATAATGGATGACAGCCGGTTTCATCTTTGAAAACAGCATCAAATTGTACCACCAGTATTGTATTACCATTGTGAATGGACTCAATGAAGCTGTTTCATTTAGCTATGTTGAAAGAGCATTATGAATTGCAGCTGAAACTTTTGAAATATCCTCATTTGGATATCATTCGAGATATATTGGAGAAATGGACTGTGACTGGCATGATAGCCAATAATTACTTGACAAATAATGGATGACGGCCGGTTTCACTGACAATATCCAAGTGACCTGAAAAAACATTGATACCACAGAATATAGCATCACCGTGTTCATTGGCAACTTTACAGTCTCGCCAAAATCTTGAGATTTGAACTGATAGCATGGGGAAGAGCGGACCTCTGGGACTTTGGGCTCTAAGGTCTTATAGGCATGCACGGTTGTGAACTTGGCAGCACCCGAAAGATAGGAATTCTGCATAATATTGATTTATTGAATGGAGTTCTACACACCTAAATGTCTTCAATCATCTGCCCAAGACTTTATCACTGAAACTTGGAACCTTTCATCATCCATGTCATCATTCACCATTCACTATTACACCAAACTTCTTCACACCAAACATTGAATATCTTGTATAAACTTATTCCTCATTCAAATTTAAACCAAGGAAGATGAGGTAACCAAATCTTTATCAAAGTTGTTATTGTCAACAAGGGCACGGTGGCTCAGTGGTTACTGCCTTGGACTCATAATCTGAGAGCTTGCTTGATGTGCGTGGGTTCGAAGTCCCGTCCCGCCACGTGTTGTGCCCTTGGGCAAGGCGCTTTGTCACGCTTGCCTCACCCCACCCAGGTGCAATGGGAAGCTGTTAGGGGTAGTCACAGTCGTTGTACTGATGAACCCTGCACCATTTGTAGGCAGCAAACGTGGTTCCGACATATTCTAATAATGGCGGAATAAATGTAAAAGCGCTTTGAGGCTGTTTGACGTGCATAAAGCGCTATATAAATATCTACATTTATTATTTTTGTCATGATTGCTTAATGCTGCTTCTGCACCAATCACATGTAGCTTTATGATGGGTATCACCCTGGAGTATACATTATAGCACTGATATGCTTTATAGACTGCCAAAAGTCACAACCTGGGCCATTTATTTAGGTCCACTCTACACTAAATCATAATCACTGTATTAAGGTAGATTATTCTGAAAATCACTGATCCAATTAGCTCAGTTGGTAGAGCATCGGCATAATAACCGAAGGTCCCAGGTTCAATTCCTGGATGGTCAGTGATTTTTTTCTCCACCCCCACCCATTTGCAATGCGTTGCTGAGCAGGAACACCGCAATGTACTTTTGGCCCTTGAACATGTATAAAACAAAACTGCTACATCATATCATAACCACTGTTTGAAGAATAATCTGCTTAACATGTAAGTGATTATGATTTGTAGAGTGGACCTGTGTGTCATTGGCAGTCTATAAAGTATTGATAGAAACATGCAAATCATGGAAAAAAAAAAAGAAAAAAAAAAGAAAAAAAAAAAGAAAAAAAAAAAAAAAGAAAAGAAAAAAAAAAAAAAAAAAAAAAAAAAAAAAAAAAAAAAAAAAGAAAAAAAAAAAAAAAAAGAAAAAAAAAAAAAAAAAAAAAAAGAAAAAAAAAAAAAAAAAGAAAAAAAAAAGAAAAAAAAAAGAAAAAAAAAGAAAAAAAGAAAAAAAGAAAAAAAAAAAAGAAAAAAAAAAGCACTTAAGGCCAAGTAACAAAAATAACATGTATATCGTCCCCGCCCTCACCGATTTTGGAGATTTTCAAATATTTTTGTTATTTTCCTATTTGCTCCTTTACTTTATTTCTAAAACTGTTGTGATAAAAAGACCTGTTCAGAAGTTCTTGGTTATCATTTATAAACACATTGCAAACACTTTCTTCAAGCTAGGGGTAGGGCTTTGGGGAAATAACAAAAATATCTGGACCACTAGTGCCAGTCTGGGGGCCTCCCCGATTTGATGATCGTTGACATGCACTTTGCAATTGCAATTTTACACAGAAATGAATGGTAAAAAAATAACACAATAACAAATAATAAGGACCTCCCTCACCGATTTTTGAAAAAGTCGAGACGATATACATGTTATTTTTTTTACTTGGCCTAATCAGTGTTTAATGTATATATACTCCAGAGTGAAGTAAAACTCCTTAACAAACATGTTTGTTTGCCATTGGTTATAATTCTTTATGATAGTAGGCCCTAAATCACAATCAAATTACAATTCAAATCCATACACTGCCTATCTTCCACACAGGGAGTGTGAATTGCAAATGGGATTAGTGAGTGAGAGCAGCGTGGCCCAGGGGTATAAGAGGCGCATATTCTATTTTGGGGGGAGGGGGCATGGGAGTTTCTTGAAGAAAACAAATTGCCCACTAGCGAGATGAAAAAAAAATTGCCTCACTGATAAGAAAAAAATTACCCCACCCAACGTTCAAATTGCAACAAAAACATCAAAAATACACCCTCTGTGTGGGAGATCACCGTCATGGCTACCATATGGGGTGTATGGATTGCAACTGGAATAGCACAGCATTTTTATGCTTATAGATGAGTTGACCTCAATGTTTATCAACAAAGGCAAGGGACTGGCATACTATGTGCTTGAGCAAACTGCATACAACCACTACACTGTTCAATAGCCTTATTGTGATGTGGCGGGAGTTTTAAAATTACGAACTCTGAACAAAAATGGTGCTCGCACATACTGCCAGGCCATGATGTTACATGTCAACTCATCTATAGACAATGCCAAAAGTCACACAGCCCGGGATATTTAGGTCCACTCGACACCAAATCATTATCACTGTCTTTGAAATTAATCTATCTTGATGGACTTTTCTAATCAATTTTGTTGAAAATAAACTTCAATCATCCTCACTGCATGCACAGATTCTATAGTCATTGAAACACTGTTTCTAAGGATAGATACACTTTGGAATACATAAAACGTACCAAACTTCTCAGTACGCAACTTTGGAATAGGCAAATCCACTGACAGTGAAAATTGGCCAAAGGGCTTTCGCCCACTGCTATCCTGGCCAAGATGCCCTTTAAAAGTATGATTTACATGTACCGGGTAATCTTATTGAGGTGATCATGGTTAGTAATTTTTATTCAAATTTGATGACTCTTCAATAAACAGCTTGAATTTATAGTTTTTAAACATGAGTTAATTCATACACAAATGGCAACCCACCTCTTTGATAGTTGGCTTGATCTTGAATGTTTTGAAGTCTTGCCTTGTAGATCATGTCTCTGATATCTGGGACCAACTTAGTAGCTCTCCTTTGAACTTTTTACAGAGTGGTGATATTTTTCCAGGTCTGATGTAAGCTCTGTAAAGTATAAGCTGTCTCTGTAAATAAATTTGAATGTGTGCTTGATAACCCGTAGACAATTCATGGCCTTCTGGGCTGCTTTGGTACATTGAACACTCGACTTGCAGTCACTATAACACTCGGGTCTTTCTCTTCCTGTATGGCTTCAAGTGTAACACCTTACATTATGTAATCAACGTCTTGGTTGGCATTTCCAAAATGCATAGTTTTGCATTTCCCTGCATTGAATCTAAGACCTATTTTGTGGACCATTTCTGAAGCTTATCTATGTCACTTTATAGTTTATCTGCACTATCTGGGGTGTCAACAGTGGTGAAAATCTTGGTGTCATCAGCAAACATTTGTATACTGGAGTACACATTTTGTGGCAAGTCATTGATGTACAAGATGTACAAGATGAAGAGCAGCGGTCCCAACACTGATCCTTGTGGAACTCCACTAAGCACATCTACTCACAATTAGACTCCTTTGAAAAGAGAAGGTAGCATTCGTAACTATACTCCTATGTTTACAACAATTTCTAATATAGCGTAATAGGCTAACTAATCTGCTGAATGTTTGGCAAGATTGGCAAATTGAGGAACTCAGATTAGGCTGTAGTGACATGTTGTCTGTGTCACATTTGATGCCTGCTCTTTGACCACATCCTTATCTATGTGGTCAACTAATTGTTAGTTCACTGGGTCTTGATGGAAGAACAGAGGAAAAATTACTTAATTATCCACTGAATCAGTAAGTACCCACATTATAAAGGGTCTTTGTTGAAGTTGAGCAATTGGTATTATTATGGATTGCAAACGACCCAAGGCCAAAAACATTTCATTGATGTTCAGCAATGTTTGCTTGAAATTTTAAATTCAATACCTAAAAGATTGTTCAAAATAAGCTGTTTTTAAGCAGCTTGGGAATACATGTAATGATGATATATGTCACAGCTGTTATTGAAGACACCCTGAAAAAGGGAAACTCCAAGCATTGCCCATCACATCTCATTTCAAAAACATCTAGTCAGCTGTGCTGACCTGATTCACATACGTAACACCAGGATTTTGACCCATAGATGGCAATAGGGAGGATGAGTGACTTTAAGAGATCTGATGATGGAATGGTTAGACCAGATGGTATAATTTTCAATCTACTAAATGCGCAGGCTGCCAACTTTGTGTGGCCTTTACCAGTTTGTTGTCTACTCCAACTGAGCGCAGACATTTGCTGCTTTGTGTGTGTATTGGCATGCACCTTTCTGTGGCCTTTTCAAAGATTTGTTGACCTCTTTGTTCATGCCGCTTCCAATAACCGTTCTTGTTTGGGGGTGAAGCACTTATATACTCAGAACATGTTAATAAGTATTCAATGTATACATTTTATAAACCTTATATCAATTTAATTTAAAGGGACATGGTCTGCAACTTCCTGTTAATTGTGGTTACCACAATTACCACATTTTTGTTCACAGCATCTAAACGAAACACATCTCAAGTTTTTTCCACAAAGTTGTAGGATTTTTGAGTGGTTATAAGTGCAGGATCTGCAGTATATTGACATTTCCTGCCCAAGTTGGGAGATGAATTCACTAACATGTAGCAGTAAATGGCCAAACCTTTATTATGTTTACTTATTTCCCAACTATAATGAAAATATTCTATTAAAGCAAACACGTGGGCCCAATGTTGCTCAAAATAATAGAGACCCAGGTAGAATCACAGTCGAGATCCGGTCAGGTCAAGATTTTGCTACTGGTAATGACGTAACCCAGTACTACCTGCCGCGCATTGGGAGCAGAGGTATATTTACGTACTGGTCACCCCACCATGGTTAAATGCACATAACCTCGGGGGTCATTTAAGAAGCATCCACATAGTGGTCCCTGGCAGATTTTTTTATCTGTACAATTCTGCAACCCAGAAGAAGCAGACAGTCGGAAAGATGTGTGAAAAGTAACAAAGAAACAAAACATAATGGATTCTTTCAACATTTAAATTAATTTTTATTTATTCGTTATTTATTTATTTGTGATTCAACTTTTACAGGATTACCAGAAATAGTCAAAATTAATCTATAATAAATTACTGAGTTTGGTGAATTGGTAAGGCTAAATTTCGGAAAACGGATTTTTGCATTGCGTAGAGTAAGGTTGTCTGCACCCCAATAAAATGACCAATTTTGTTTTTGTTTACGTTAAAGGTGTCAAATAATGTTAATTAGTTTAAAAGCACTAACAGCGCCCTCAAGTAGCTAACACTTTTCACACCAACACAATACAATACAATGTTGACATAGCCTGAAATAGGCCTTCTGTCCTGTCATCGGTATGAGGATAATATGCCTGTAGTCTCAACTATTACATGACACAGTAGAAGTATGCCTGTAGTCTCAACTATTACATGACACAGTAGAAACTCAATTAACATCTATTGTTTATTCAACTAATTTGTCAACATTAGCATGTATTCTGTGTTCAACAGTGTCTGTTTTTATGGAACAGTAGAGTGTTTGTTTATTGAATTAGTTTGTAAGTGAAGCTTTTAAATTGAAGGACAAATTAATCAGGGTTGCCAAACTTATGGTTTGGTAACAAACTTATGGTTTGGTAACCCAAATGGGTGAATTTTGAACAATTTCACTCCGGATTCCACTGACACTTCCCATAGGAACAGATCATGGTTAAAAAAATTGGGTGACTTTTCAACAAGGTAACTTGTGTCTGTGCAAAATATTTAGGCCCATGTGGCTTTTGATTGTTCTGAGACTGCACTTCAAATTGCGCTGCATCAGGTGAATTTGCACCACAACCTTGAAAATAGGGTGCACCCCAAGGTAACAAAATTAACTCAAACATTGAAATTGCATCTGACCTTCTCAATTGTAATTCTAAATGACAATATTCTCTCACCTCACTAATCACTTTAAATAGAACATTTAAAAATAGAACATTTTAATTATATAAAATATCAGTACCGAAAAGACAGTGCCCATGATAGATGGTGACCCATGAACGATGGGTGACTGCTAGTAGTAGTACCATTAGTTTTGCATGCTCACAAAGACTTAAAATGAGCAATTGTTGCAAATTTATTAAAATTTATTAAAAAGATACATCATTTCAATAGGCTCAATTCTTTCAGGTTTTGTTTGGAAATTGTTAAAAATAGTTTCAATAAATTTAGCTTCATGGACAATTTCAATCATTGCGAAATGATGCAAAATGTCTTTGTGCATATTTCTTTTTAATGCAGCAGCCAAACATGTATTAACAGCACAAGTTAAATAGTATAATGGTAAACTAATTTTGGTAAGTGAATGATTAAGGTAGGAGAAGCTTTTTCAAAATGCCTTAATTTCCTAATTTGGATTTGCAAACATTACATTGCAGAATGATGCATACAGGAGCAGTATTTTCATCACTACGAACATTTCTGGTGAACTCGAAGTTTAGTAATCTGGGATATTAAATTTGTCACTTAATGTATATAGCTTAGGATGTAAACTAACAACTATCAGTATCCAAAAAAAAAAATCATGAGCATTGTCTCTTTATGCCAAAATTTCCAGTACTAGGTCATGTGGCGGAATGATGTGAATGTTAGGGCGAGATGGCCGAGTGGTCTAAGGCGCTGAGCCGTCGGCCGGGATAATACGATCTGCGTGGGTTCGAGCCTTGGGCTTGCCTTTGGTGAGAATTCATTAACCTATCCCAAAATGTTCCTAAGGTCGGGAATCCTGCAATTATGTTCAGTTACTGCAAGGTTAGTGTATCAGAGATATTTTCTCTGAAAGTGTGAAGCAGCTCTGCTTCGAAGCAGTATAGAATATAATTGTAGAATTCCTTCTCGCCCCCATACACTACGTAGCACATGCAGATATATGTAGTGTATGAACGGTGTCTTGTGGTTTGGAAAGTCACGTAAAGCTGGTGGTCCCGTGTACAGGAAGAGTCAAATCCTGTGCACGTTAAGTGTCAGGGGTCAGAGCTATTCGAAAAGAAATGGGGGATCATCCCCGGTTCTGATATCTGTATAATCACCTCCTCTAAGTTCCAGAGGACTTCCAGTTTAGCTCAAATGAGCTGCTATAGGATGTACTAGAAAAAGGAAAGGAGCGTTGCAGAATGATGCTGTGTGTAAAATCCCATAGAAAATGAAAAGCCGTCCATGTTTGATAAATAATAATTAAAATATCAATACATTTTGAGTAAATTGTGTTTTTATTCTTAGCTTATTATGTTTATCCAAACATATTTATCGCCAATTTTTGTAAATCTGAAAATTTGTGTTGCAAGGTCACATTCCGGATTTAACGATATGTCAATATTCTGCAAGTCTAACCTTCTCGGAAATGAAATTTAGCAATGAATGTTAGCCATAGGATGTAACATAACAACTATCACCACCTATTAAGAAATAATCACCACCGTTTTTATTATATCGTAAATTTTAAAAAATCCTGCAATCCACCTTGCAATATTCCTCAATGTCTTGCGGATGCTAGGGGTTTTGCATTGGAGATGTCAAATACAATGGTTCAGGTATAGTGCTGAAACACCAATTACTAGCTTCCATGACCTGTGGTGCAATGCATTTGAGAATTTTTTAATCCAAAATTTTTTTTCTTCTTCAAACTGATATAAACGAGTTGCAGAATTATGTATCATTCTGCAATGTTGCAGAATGATGCAACTTCAATTGGTTGTTACCACGCAAATTATTTTTGTTTCATTGGATAGGGATGAATAAATTTGCTTTGCATTCTATACACTTTCAATGAAAGTCAAACTTATTTTAAAATTTCAAGGTCACATTCCGGAATTAATAATATGTCAACATTCTGCCAGTCTAACCTAACCGGTCAGGTCAATATTTTAATGCTACTCGTACGAAGCATTCAAGTCAATTGCTTTTCCGTCCAATTGGATGATTTGCATTCTAAATTGGTAAATCCGCCCAAATACCCAGTATTGGGCGCTTTTTAGGAAGATTAAAAATTGGGCTACTTGAGACAAGTTTTCGTAACACTGACCATGGTTAGATGCACATACCTCAGGGGTATGAACGGCGTGGTGGCCTAGTGGTTAGAACGTCCGCCTCACGATCGGGAGGTTGCCGGTTCGAATCCCGGCCAGGCCATAAAGGCTTTAAAAATGGTACCTACTGCCTTGTTGCCAGGAGTTCGGCATTGAATGGAGTAGGAAGAGTTAAACACTTGGCTACCAGTGAACTAACCCCCTGCTGCAGCTTTTCTGCTTGCAGACATGTAGCCTAGGGTTATGAAGCGGAGATAGGGGCCGCCCAATGGGCCAAAAGGCTTGGGAAGGATTTAACTTTCAGGATGAAAACATATTCTGTGAATCTAACCTTTCCGGTCAGGTCAAGATTTTGCTACTGGTACAACGTAACCCAGTACTACCTGCCGCGCAGGGGGAGTAGAGGTATATTTACGTGCTGGTCACCCCACCATGGTTAGATGCACATGCCTCGGGGGTCATTGCAGAAGCTTCCACGTAGCGATCTTTGGCAGATTTTTTTTATACATCAAATTCTGCAACTCACTAGTAAAACTGCGCTTTTGTGTATGTTGTACATGGATTTATGTGTGTAGGCTCCGATGATAAACATGATTTATTCTTGAATTGGCCATATTTTCCATGTCAGAATAATTGAATTATCATGTTCAATCTTGCTTAAGTTTGATCCTACTGGACTAATTGGAACATTTGAAACTCTACACTGGTCTGCCAAAGTCAAATAAATGAATGATTATATAGGAATAACAAGTCAAATAGACTCCTATAAGTCCTTAACGTTTGGTCCTTTCCTATATTTCTGAATTCATACAAAAAGTACAAGCAAAAAATCAATTAAGACTGTTGCAAGAAAACATGGTTGAGTGTATAATAGGCCTGTAAGCCCTATATAATTATTATATTCATGAGATTCTCATGGTATGCAACAAAGGAATATGTGCTTATTAACCATCCTGCATGTAGGGCATATTTGTGCTGTGTTATCAGAGTTGGCACCAGACTTTTTTTTGGGGGGGGGGAGTGAAAATCAACACATTTTGCAAAAAATTGCTGATTGCAAAGAGTGGAAATTTTTGTTAATTTTTTGCTCCCTGTACTGCCGCTGTGTATTAGGCCAGAAAACACACCTTTGTGGCAGACCCCAGGTGTCTGGGGTTGTAACAAAAGAAAACAATGTACATACTATTATAGATGAGTTGACCTCAACAAAGGCAAGGACTGGTATATTGATATGCTTGAGTGAACCCCATGCAACCACTACACTGTTCAATAGCCTTATAGTGATGTGTCAAGAGTTTTAAAAACATGAGCCCTGAACAAAATATGATGGGCAAAAAACAAAGGTAATTGTGATGATGCGTAAGCCTACTGCCAGGCATTGACGCCAGAAGTCAACTCATCTAGATAATATACATATATCATAAATACTAAATTGATGCAAAATGTACAAATTAAAAACAAAATGGGATCAAGCAACTTAAAATGCAACAAAAATGTTATGTGATAATAAATGGAATTGATTAAAAATACAATGCATATACAAGAATAAACTATTAAAAGAATCTTTGTAAACCAACTTCAAGCTAAGAACTGGAATCTATTTATTATTTAATCGGTCACATCTGTTGTTTGTCAGATGAACAGAGCAATTTTGACATACATGTAATGTCAAATAGAACTCATGTTAAATGGTCAATATAGCCAATGGGGTTTTATTCACTTTACCTTGCTATTTTGGTTTAAACCTTTTCTGATAGTTATTACTATCAAGCTGAGTGAAACAAGTAGTATCCCACCTTCCCCACTCCCCATCTTGGAATGGAGCACATATTGTTTTTAATGGGCCCTTAATTGTCAGGGTTTTATTTTGTAATAAACAAACCCATTTGGTTAGCACATCCTTATGTATTTATTTACCCTAGATCCCACCATCTTCATTAGGACCCCTATCATACCCCTACCTAGCCTTTGTCAGAAGCTCAGTTTGGCTTGGTCTGTGAGGGGCAAGTGCTTGGTGCAAGCCAAGGGCATCTGCATAAACTGCAAGTGCATCAGCGCGCCGCTAAGCGCATCGACATAGAGATTCCTGACTAGTGCGAACTTGGTACCATATAGGTCATTACAGCTAATGTTATACTCCTACATAGCCTAGACAGGTTGGGTTGGTCTCTTACACGCAGTCTGTGAGTGACACCAGACTCATCTATACCATTTTCGGTTACCTACCCACGCGGACCTACCCGATGTCTTGGTTATCCTGATTAGTTTTTGATGCAGACTTCACAATGACTTTACCAGATGAATTGGGTGGTTGGATTAAGACGTTTGGATGTTTTGGACAGAGGGTGATGAAGGTGAATGACTCTTGATGATGTTGAGGGTGATGACTTGAAAGCAATGGACTTTACAATCTTGTTTGAGTTTGCGACCACTATCATAGGACATGTGAAATGAGGTTGGGGACATATTTTAGGCTGGGCACACACTTACTAGGGTAGTGTGGGGTGTCACCTAAAAGCACTTGACCACCCTATCCGTGACCGAGAGGTATCATTTGCCCGAACTGTTATGAATCTCAGGATGCTGTCAGTTTAGGTCATGTATTAGTGCACACCCCACCGCACCGCTTAGGTGTGTATCTGGGGTGGGGCCAGCAACCCCACTCTAAGCTGCTGTGAACCACTGATTTGCCCATGTGGTTGTCTTTTATAGTGCCTTAAAGTCATTTATCAACTAATATTGATTTGGTTAAGGAATTCTAGTTGAAGCATGGCTGGTAGTAGTCAACATGTACCCAAATTAAATTAGTGAAAATAAATTAGACCAATTTCCAAATTAGTATATTGCTTTTGTATTGTTGTTTATGTTTGCTCTGTTTAATCACGTATTATTAGGCTATAAAAACATTTACAAAGAAAATTAAAAACAAACAAATTATTTTTTTGGAAGAAATTAAGGAAACTTTTGCTATTTAATAAATCGTTCGGACATGAATAGCCTATATAACAAGTTTCTTTTGGATATAATCAAAATTTCCAAATTGTACACCTTACTACTGATTATTCAGTATTAATATATGCTACAAAAATTATTATTCAAAAGAACCTTTTGGATTTTGAAATAAGCATTTGGATATTGGTAGCATTACACTTTTCAGAATTTTGGACATACATGAAATCAAAAATTAAACAAAATTACAAAATTGATTCCTATTCTTCAGAATCAATCATGGTATATGCGTCGCCTTTTGTTGTTTATTGTTATTGTATTGTTTATGTCTGCACTGTTTGATCACGTATTATTAGGCTATAAAAACATTTACAACGAAAATTAAAAGAAGAAATTACGGACACTTTTGAAACAAAAATCGTTCGGACATGAATAGCCTATATAACTAGTTTCTTTTGGATTCCAGATTTTGGTATAATTTTGTATACCCTGTGCACCCTATGTTTTAGGGTTAGAGCTAGTGTTAGGGTTATAATTAGGGTTGATTAGGATTAGGGTTATAATTAGGGCAGGTTAGGATTAGGGTTATAACTAGTGTGGGTTAGGATTAGGGTTAGCGTTATGATTAGGGGGTTGGTTTGGATTAGGGATAGGGTTATACATGTGCGCAGAGTATTCCAGAATTATTCCAGGATTTTTTTCCTTTAGAACACCGGTTATCACATTTGGACGTTCCAAAAATTAAAACATTTTGATTCCTATTCAGAATCAATAATGGTATGTGCACCTGAATTTATGTTCTATTGTTTTGTCTGGTGTGGTGCTGTGCACATCACCCTGTACACTTTATGTCTGTATTGTTGTTTATGTCTGCGCTTATTAGGCTAGCGAACCTTCAGACTAGCGAGCCTTTGGACTAGCTTAACGTTCTGACTAGCTTAACGTTCTGACTAGCTTAACGTTCTGACTAGCGAACGTTCTGACTAGCGAACGTTCTGACTAGCGAACGTTCTGACTAGCGAACGTTCGGACCAGCGAACGTTCGGACCAGCGAAAGTTCGGACCAGCGAACGTTCGGACCAGCGAAAGTTCGGACCAGCGAAAATTCGGACCCAGCGAAAATTCGGACCAGCGAAAATTCGGACCAGCGAAAATTCGGACCAGCGAAAATTCGGACCAGCGAACATTCGGACCAGCGAAAATTCGGACCAGCGAAAATTCGGACCAGCGAAAATTCGGACCAGCGAAAATTCGGACCAGCGAAAATTCGGACCAGCGAAAATTCGGACCAGCGAAAATTCGGACCAGCGAAAATTCGGACCAGCGAACATTCGGACCAGCCAGCTACTCCGAGCCAGCCAGCCACTCCGAGCCAGCCAGCCACTACAAGCCAGCCAGCCACTCCGAGCCAGCCAGCCACTCCGAGCCAGCCAGCCACTCCGAGCCAGCCAGCCACTCCGAGCCAGCCAGCCACTCCGAGCCAGCCAGCCACTCCGAGCCAGCCAGCCACTCCGAGCCAGCCAGCCACTCCGAGCCAGCCAGCCACTCCGAGCCAGCCAGCCACTCCGAGCCAGCCAGCCACTCCGAGCCAGCCAGCCACTCCGAGCCAGCCAGCCACTCCGAGCCAGCCAGCCACTCCGAGCCTGCCAGCCACCACGAGCCAGCCAGCCACCACGAGCCAGCCAGCCACTCCGAGCCAGCCAGCCACTCCGAGCCAGCCAGCCACTCCCGAGCCAGCCAGCCACTCCGAGCCAGCCAGCCACTCCGAGCCAGCCAGCCACTCCGAGCCAGCCAGCCACTCCGAGCCAGCCAGCCACTCCGAGCCAGCCAGCCACTCCGAGCCAGCCAGCCACTCCGAGCCAGCCAGCCACTCCGAGCCAGCCAGCCACTCCGAGCCAGCCAGCCACTCCGAGCCAGCCAGCCACTCCGAGCCAGCCAGCCACTCCGAGCCAGCCAGCCACTCCGAGCCAGCCAGCCAGCCCGCTCTCTCTTCCCCTCTCTCTCTCTCTGCTCCGTTTGATCACCTGCATCGCTAGGCTACACAAATATTTTGCTTTTTAATACGCTTTTCGGATATCTTTTGATATATATAGCCTAGAAAAAACTTTCGGACAACTTTTCAATTAGGTCAGAATTTGGACATAACAAATTGATTCAAAATGAAAACAAAATTACCAAAATTTATATATTTACAAAATATCACAACTTTCTTTCTTTTCGACATAATTGATCAAAAACTTCCAAATTTTACATATGCTACAAAATGTTTATGAAGAAAGCCAAAACATTTTTTTTAAAATAACTTTTTGATAAAACCTTTTGGACACCAAAGTAGCATATGTTACACTTTTGGCTATTTGGACATTCTAAAATTATTCAAAATTTATGATTCTTACTCTTCGGAATCAACCTTACCACTCCATGTTGTGTATTGTTTAAATGTATGTCTGGTGGATTCGCTGCAGATTGCGTAGTCTATCTACATCAACCAGCGTGCGGACTGGGCTACTCGACTGCCGCCATGACTGGGTAGATAGCGGGGTGCATACGATACTATATTTGAGTCCGTAGCTTAGACAGTATACGTAGTTATGTCGTTGCCCAGCCACCGTCTTTATTATTTTCACGACCGGCCCTTGGAATTTCGTAAGCTTAGTCCTTGGGTGTTGCAGGCGTCTTGTTCCCCGGCTCATAGTAGTCTGGCTGCAATGCAAGGTATATGACGGTTTTGCCAGTTTTTAAAATCCTTTTTTTTTTGCTAATTATTGTTCTGGGTGATTATCCCAAATATATGCAAAAGTTGGTGGCTGTTAGCATGATTATATAGGTTGAGGGTTAGTTAGGGCTCATATTGAAATACCCTACCACGTTTTCACACAGAAAGAAGGCAGGATTCCCCTCGCTAAGCGCGCCCCCTCAGGAAAGCTCGGTCATAAAACGGATGGATTATATGCATCAGTGATACACCCTGCCCAGGATTTTAACAAAAGAAGGCTAGCACAGGAAAACTGCAGGATGGCTTACACCTTCCTGTGTAAGGGAATTTCAATATGAGCCCTTACTTAGGTTAGTCATTTGCATATTTGTGACGTCGTATGAGGCTGCAACCATTTATATCGGCCCTAGCCAAACTTGACAAGGCAAAGTTTATAAAGGAGTCAATTGACAATTAAATCAGAAATGTTGAAATAATTTTGCATAGATTTGGACCAAAAGTTGACCAATTTGAAATTTGACTCCTGCTGGGAAGAATAATACTCCTGCCAAAACCATCTAACCTGATAAAATGTTTTGCAGCTGGACTATGGCACCTACCTTGTAGTTGGTTGTCGGGCTTACAATTGTGACTTGATCTAAACATCTCTAACATTAAGGGTAGACGAGGTGTTGTTGGTCGAAGCAACCAAAAAAATCGATTTTCATTCTCTAGATCAATAAATTATTGACAAATAACACCTTGATGTTTTGCAAAAGTTCATTCTACAAATTATATAATTTGAAAACTTGCCTAATTTATTGTTGTTAATGAGTTATGTACATTTTACAAAAGTGTTGTTGTTTCAGCCCTCTTTACAACATAACTCAAGAACCACAGGACCTACAAAATTATTTCTGTGATATTTGAATTCTTCTACATGCTCGCAAGGAAATGAGCAATGTAATTTTGCCAAAGCTCATTACCATTCGCAAGATGTTGTGAACTACCAAATCACAACACTTTAAAATAGTGTATTACCAAGGCTTCTAAGGTTACAAAAAACAGATGTTCTTCTCTTTCAATTTCAAACAAATTATAGGCTGAGAGAAACCAGTAAATGATCACCTTTTGTTTACATCTAGTCACAATTAACCAGAGGGTGCTATATATGTTTGAACAAACAAACATAAAAGACAAGACACCTGCATTTGTTTTTAAATCCAATCATTATTCTTTCATTTTGGCCCCCACATATCTGGGGCTTATGTTATCACCCAAATGGTTGTTTGTTTCTTTCTTTGTTTGTCCGGGCAGAAGCAAATTCATTAATCCACTATGCAGCTCAAACGCAAAACAACTTCAAACGTGGTACGGTGATAGGGTATGGTGACCTCATGTACTGTATAGTTTTGTGTCACATTGTTTGCATATTTATGAATACTAATGAGCTCATTTGCATTTTTGGCATACATTGTCATCCACTCTGCAGCTTAAACGCAATCACTATAGTCAACTTCAAACTTGGTACGGTGATAGGATATAGTGGCCTGATGTGCTGAATAGTCTTGTGTCATTTTATTTGCATATTTATGAATATTAATTAGCTCATTCTTATATTTTGCCTACATTATCATTAATCCAGCTCATTAGCATATTTTGCCTACATAGTCATTATCAGTGATTGTGTTTGAGCTGCAAACTTGGTACGGTGATGATATAGGATATGGTGGCCTGATGTCAGGGTTTGCAGGTTTTTGCCACAGGTGAAACAAGAAATGTCTTTAAAAAGACAACGCCATGGATGAAGATCATGTTTCATAATTTTGCATTGCAAGTACCGGTACTTGGAAAGCTAGTAAATTTGAATGTTTGGCACAACTAACGGGGTGTGAAATATTGGCATTTATTGGTAAATACCACCAATGACATACTAGGAAATACTCAAAATTTTCATGTCCAAAGCTGAATTGGAAAATGTGTGCTAAATAGGTCTACATTTAATTCATACTTGTAACAAACGGCTCAATTGAAATCACATCCTCTGAGTTTTACAACAATCCAACAATCTATATTCAGATAACCTTAAGAATGTTTGCTGCTTAATTAAGAGATTTCATATCAACCACATTTCATGACAATCCAATTATCTATTATCAGTAACTGTTAACCTTGATATTGAAGCATGGTAATTAATTTTAGATATATTTATTTGCAATGTATAGTTTACTGGTAGTTACAATCACATCATAAGGCCACTAACAGTCAATTTTGAGTTTCCGTCACATAATTTCTGAAAACAAGTGAGGTAACTTTTTCATTATTCATTATTTTTCTGCCTTTCGTTATATGACTAACACGAATGTAAAATGTGTTGTTATTTGCCACTCACTCACTTTGAAGATGGATGTTTAGCCCTAATGAGATTCAAAAGTATATTAAAAATAGTCACAATAATGAATTCAAATGAGGGTCAGAAAATGAAGTGAGGGCGGTGACGGGAAACTCAAAATCGACTTTCATTGGCCTAATCAAAAACGGACTGATTACTCAATCCCATGGATTCCCAAAGCCACTATCTACCCCAATTACTGGCATCCCCCCCCCTCGACGACTAGTGTCACTCCCAACATCAATTAGTGTTGGTAGTAGTGCACTATTTATACCCAGCTCTGGTCAGATCAGGGAATGGTCAGATAATGCTCATTATTATTGTTTAATTAGTGGTCACACTTTACTTGTCAATGCTTGTTGACAGCTTATCAGTAATCAGATCAGCAGGGGTGCAATTGTATCCTTTTTCATAGAGCAAAATTGTTCAAAATGTTCTAAAAACATTATTTGTGAACGGATTTTAATCGTTAACAAAGCAAAATGTATGTTTAATATATTAATTATTTCATTAATAGCAATTTCATAAGTTTCCATCCATAAATAACCACAGAGCATTATCTGTTTACAAAATAAGTGTTTATTTTCAATTAGCCATCTTATCAGTAAAACTGATAGGAGGCCAAATTATAGTCAAATCAATTAGCCATCTTATCAGTAAAACTGATAGGAGGCCAAATTATAGTCAAAAACAGATTCTTTGTCTGGTAGTCCCGCAACCCAGTCTATATGTGGCTCAGTTGTAAACATACACAACACAAACCGACTGTGAAGGAGCCTATATGCACGTAAACAACTTTCTAGTACATGTATAATAAAATCCGTTTTTGAGTATAATAAAGAAAGTCATGCATTGGCAACATGAAGGAAATGCCTATTGCTAACTTGGTAAAATGCATACTCCTAGCCCAATCTTGTACATCATAGCACCCAGTTTGGGTTTGTAGTTTCGAAATGTTGCAATTAAACATTAGTTCTTTCAAATATGAAACGCTAAAACACAAATCTAGAACAAACAATCATTATATTTAGAAAGATATAGCAAACTTTCCATGATAGAGATTGGACCCAAGACCAAATACACCCAAATTAGGTGACAATTCGGAATTAAGCCATGGCTGGAAAAAAATGCAGTTTTATCAGCTTATGCAAAAATTATTTCCTGAGTGTAACAAGCCCAGATTTTGTAATTATAAGTAACATATTAAAGGACTTGATGAGACAAAAAATTATTGAATGATTTCATTAAGAGTTTTGTGTTACTATTTATGAGCTTTCTGTGTTACTTTTTAATATTTGAGTGACTATATGTGAGTTTTTCCCATTTTTGCCAGTTTAAACATGGCAAAAACTGGCATAAACAGGTTTTTTTTGCCAGTTTTTGCCACTTTGCCGGCAAAAACCAAACCCTACCTGATGTGTTGTATACTTTTGTGTCATTTTTATTTGCATATATTTTGCCTACATTTCTATTAAAACACTCTCCAGCTTAAACGCAATCATATACAGATGTCAAAGGTCATTTAAGGTCAACTTGTTAAAACTTTGGACAACCTATCTGGGAATGCCATCCCTATTTTTGAAATTTGTAATAAGAATGTGGAAAAATTTCGGCTAGATTTTCTTTTTCTTTACAATAATTTTGCAGGTTGCCTGTGATGAGAAGGGCACCAAATGCTATAAAGGGTTGTGCATTTTGTGACTGAAGCTGCACAAAAAGCCATTAAAGTGACAGTCTGACTGGCATGTTGTTGGACAGAAAGAAAGTTTTTAATGTAAAACTAGCTTTTTGCATGTATATGTAAAGCAGTATGTTGTGATGGAACAGCAGGATAACGGAATGCATTGCCTTTTCCAAAGAAAAGAAACAGAATTATTTCCATTGATAAAAACTTGGAAAATTTTAATTTTAATTAATTGTCATTGTGTGAAAGAAAAGGGCTCATTCTCAACTGCTAAATGAACTCAAGTAGACATAGACTTGACCAAGTCTCAGTGGCTTAACTGGGGGGGGGCAACGTTCACCGGGGGCCACCCTTAGAGGGGCGCCAAATTGACCAATTCAGCATCGATTCTGCGCCCCTCCAAGCAAGGAAAGTCAACATTTTTAGCGCATTTCAGCACAACATCAATTGAAAGAACATTTTCTAGTAACATTTCTAGTAACCAAAATTTATTAGTTGGGGGGATTATGTATCCTTGGCCCTGTGTGCCACAATCCCTAGGGGGGGGTGAGAATGATCCATGGAATTATGGCCGTAAACTAATAGGGAATGAGCCAGTACATAGTAATTTTAATTAAAATAGCATTTACTAGTGGGAAAAAGTGAACCCCACTTACAAGATTCTTGAGCATCCTATTGGTATAAACCTAGTATGTGACAGTGTGTTTATTAAATTGTGAAAGTTGGGAGGCATTAAATTGTGAAAGTTATGATCAAATGTTGGTATCATCTGCAGGTGTTGAATCATCCTGTGTTGGTATCATCTGCAGGTGTTGAATCATCCTGTGTTGGTATCATCTGCAGGTGTTGAATCATCCTGTGCCTAATGTAGCTGAGTGACTAGCAGCGGAAGTTATGGTCAAATGTTGGTATCATCTGCAGGTGTTGAATCATCCTGTGCCTAATGTAGCTGAGTGACTAGCAGCGGAAGTTATGATCAAATGTTGGTATCATCTGCAGGTGTTGAATCATCCTGTGTTGGTATCATCTGCAGGTGTTGAATCATCCTGTGTTGGTATCATCTGCAGGTGTTGAATCATCCTGTGTTGGTATCATCTGCAGGTGTTGAATCATCCTGTGTTGGTATCATCTGCAGGTGTTGAATCATCCTGTGCCTAATGTAGCTGAGTGACTAGCAGCGGAAGTTCACCAACATGCTCTTCAAGAACTTTGGCAAGGAACTGAACGACGATAAACTGTTGAAGATGTGCTGGGCTTTTTGCAAGGTGACAGGTCCGGGGGGTTTTGTCAGCTTTTGATTGAGTCATGAAGTCGTGAAGAAAAGATTGGAATTGTTACTAACATTTGTGTTGCAGATCGAATCTACATGTTGTTTTACATTTCTATTATTTGCTGTGTGTCGTGTGTGGCAAATGTATTGAACCAGTCAAGCAACAATAATTAATAAATGGAGTCTGCATGGGACTTAACTTTGGCTTATTTCTCAGTTCTCCACTATGTTTTCAGTAAATGTACTATTCATTTCTGTGGTTTTATTGTACTTTATATGTGTTGCAAATAAATAAATGTTACATTATGTTCAATTAATTATGGATAATTCCCACTCTCACATTATTCCTACAGGCCTACAGATAAAATGTACACCAGCGCTGGGCACTCTTTCTGGTCCTCTACAGCAAAAGTGGAATCAACTCTTATATGATACATCTATCTGTCTTATCAATATCCTCACTGAACATTGTGCTGCTTCTCTTGACAGTTTCTCTGATGAAATCACCGAACTCGAAGATAACCTGTGATCATGCTGTACAGAAGCCCAATGGGAATAGTATAATAATGAGATAAATTTATGAAAGCCAAACTAATTGATCGCAGAAACGGGAAGATCTGTGGTATCTTGGAGAAACCTCAACAGCACAATAGAAGACAGTTTAGGCATCCTGCAACTATTAACCTTGATAATGAAAACCTTCCCTCCACAATCATTAATTTATCATCATCCTCCCTTTCCTCCGCTGAATTGGGATCTTCTCTCCAAGGGCCTCAAGTTCTGTCCCACCCCTCCAGAGGTCAACCAGGAAGAACTCAGTCAGGATCTCCCTAGATACTATCATTGTATATGTCTACGGGAGTTTCTCCTTGATGAGCCAGCATATGAAACTGAGCCTTTTTGCAAGAAAAGCAGATGGGTCCCTTCAGAACAGGGTTCCAGCAATGGAGACATACGTGCAGGTTGTTAGTTCCCAAGTTAACAATTCTGCTAATTCCTCCCACAGGACACAAGACAACTTAGCCAGTGAGGAGCATCAGGCACTCAAGTCTCTCAGAACCAGGACTGACATCATCTTCAAGCCTGCTGACAAAGGATCTGCCGTGGTTGTCATGGATCGCCAAAAAGTATATCGATGAGACCATGAAGCACCTTAACAATCATACTAACTATGCTCTTATTGATAATGATCCTACTGACTCTTTCTCTCAACAGATACAGACCACTCTGGATAACATGTATGCTGGTGATGAAATAACTGATGAAGCCCACGCATATCTTTCTCCTACAGATTCTAAAGCGGCTCGATTTTATCTCCTCCCCAAGATCCACAAGCCCGGGAATCCTGGTCGACCCATTGTATCCGGTAATGGTTCCCCACAAAAAACCCTTGTCATACATACACGACACCCAGGACTATATCAAGAAGCTTGAAGCCATCAAGGACCAGATCCCCAGCACTGCCACCATTGGCACTTGTGATGTGTCATCCCTGTATAATAACATCCCATTCAGTGAAGGAATTTCAGCTACCTGTAAAGCGCTGTCTAGAAGTGGCTACACCATAGTCCCTCCATTGATGATCTGAAGACTCATGAATCATGGAGATCTAAGAACAATTTCACCTTTATGGGAGATCACTATTTACAGGTATTTAGGACATCGATGGGGACCTGCATGGCTCTGTCGTTCGCCTGCCTCTTCATGTTTAGGCTTGAAGAGCAGATGGTGGATGCTGCCCCATGTCATGTCGTCCATGGATTTGGTGGAGGTACGTTGACAATGTGTTTTTCATCTGGACCAGTGAAGAAGACAGCCTTCATACCTTCCTTGACCATGTAAATTCTTTCCACAGAACCATTAAATTCACATCTGAACTTTCTCACCACCACCTTTCTCTCATCAACTTTTTGGATGTCACCATCAGAAAGGAGAATGACTCCCTTGTCAATGGATTTCTACACCAAGCCCAAAGACAGTCACCAGTATCTACACTCTTCCAGTTGCCCTCCTCAACATTGTAAAAGTGGTAAAGCATACAGTCAAGCTCTCCGCCTGCGCCGCATTTGTACTAATTTCTGACTTTTCACAGCATGCTAGGGACTTCCAAGAGGAACCTTACATCGAGGGGACACAGTGCGCACAGAGTGCAGATGTGCTGAAGCAGAAGCCAGGACACCAATACCAGAGTCCCTCTTGTGGTCACTTTTCATCTTAACCTCCCTCCTCTCCGCAGCATCACTAAACACCATATACTTCAAACCTCAGATCAGCTACAACAAGCGCCCAGATAGCCCCATTGTGCCCCGATCGATTGCAAAATTTAGAAAATCCCGTGAGGAAAATTGCCAAAAAGGGTTTGTGCATGCATTCATTAATAATAACAGTGTTATCTAGTAACTGCGAATAATTATTATTCACAGTTGCTAGATACACCATTATAGAATTATAGAAACTAGCAGTCAAGCTAGCTCAATCGAAAAGGCGAGTTTGAACCCTGGCGGTGCTCAAAGTACGCTCTTGTGAAAAAAATTGAGTTAGCTTGAAATTCCCATCGACAAGGAACTAACTGCTAATTGTCTTGTTGTAACCCGTACAAAACTCGGGGAGCTGATCCTGGTTACGATGGTTTTTTGTGGAATGTCTAGGGTGTGCGCTCTTGAAGCAGCAAAGTCCCTGATTTGTTGTTAAATGGTTTATGGAATGATGTGGGCCGTAGTAGTCAGCGACAACCTGTAAAGTATGCTGATGCTTGTGGATCAACATCTAGGCGTTGTGCCTGTGCGTAGCGCACTATAAATCACTCTGCTTAAAATTATGAGAATGTACATACATTTTTGTATAAAAAATGTTAACAAATTGCAAGCTCACATGTTTTAAAATCATCTGCATAGGTCATGTCTGATGAGCATGGTATATCCATGGGTTTCCATTTTGTATCCATATATCTTATCAATCTTTAGGAGGCTGTGACAGAGATGAAAGGAAGGATTCTTGTGGCCGAGCACCTGCATGTCGCCTCGCCGAACACAAGAATGTAAGCTTCAGCTGGCCAGCCAACTCATGCAATGTGTCAGGAGTGTGAAGTGTAGGTAATGTAGTAGCTGTAAGTTGAGTTTAGTTTAGTTTTGGTCAGGGTTTTTAGATGTGGAATTTAGTTGGTGGATGAAAGCTCATCTAAGTGCAAAATGAGGTTTTTGCTCTTGTGCTTCACCCACCATAATGTCCTTGACATTATGGTGGGTGAAGCACAAGAGCCACACAACTGAACTGAAGTCTATAATATACCACACAAATTTATATAGGGGAAAGCCTAAGTAAGTTGATCACATTTCCCTCCAATTGAGCTCTTAAAAAGCATAAAAAGCATTTCACTCCTTTCCTTAAAAAGCATCACTCCTGACAAAAGTGTATCCATGGGGAAAAACATCTGTAAATAGTAGTTTTAAATTGTAACCAGATAATGCAACAGAAACACAAATTGTGTGTGGTTAAAATAAACATATGAAATACAATATGACTAAAATACAATGTGGTTAGAACACAATGACTGCAGTGCAAGCTGCATTCTGGTTTGTTCTGTGTGGACATTATTTTCAACTTTTGATTAAATGTATGCCTTAAATGTTATCTCACATTTTTTTTCAAACTCATCATTGATTCATTTTCTAGCATCCTGCTCATCAAGTGAACCAAATCTTCCAGGTTTTGCACGCTACAATGTGCAAACCGTGCCACAGCACAAGCGTAGTGTGGTCTGTGCCCAGGACAGATGCAGATGCATAACCCATGTTGGCCACAACCAGCACAAAGACCAGGTACATAAAACACTAGTACATGTATATATTAATGCATCATTTAAAATATTGTACCTAAGAAACATTTTTCATGTTCAAGGAACTGTTCAATTAAAGGGCATATCTATTACAAAAACATTATAGAAGAGAATAATTATTACACTACAAGTTGACACTCGTTGCAATTTTTTTATTTGTATTTCTCCTGAAAAAGACATTGTGTTGGTAAACTGCTGGCGTGTATGGCACTTTTCAGCATTCAAAGTGAAATTGATTTCAAATACAGCAGACTGATGATGTACATTTATGAACACATCTACACATTAGCTCTCAGAGAGCTCTTTTGATGTTCATTGATGTATATAATGCTCGCGACCTTGTACATATGTAATAAAGAAGTGACCTGATTTTATCCACATGTGTAAAAAACATTAAATTTGTAATACTTGATTCAGTTTTCTTCTGATAACAAAAACAGTATACGTTCTGTGCATTGAGTGTTGACAGTCCATTCTCTGAAAGCTGGCCATGTTCATATTTATATGTCACTGTAGTTTCTAGGTCAAATCTGTCTCGCTTCAAGGAACTCGCCGCTTACAGTTGGTTATTGCAGAATATCAATTTTAAACGACTTATTTTCTTTAAAAGGAGTCATTTTCATTGTCCTCATAATATTAGCTTGCCAATGATATGTTGTCCAAGCAATATATATGCCATTTAAAGGAAACTTAAAAAACCATAATTAATGATTTCCCTTACATTTTAATTTTGTTATTCTTTACCCAAAATGCTGAAAGACTATTAATAATAACGGCCAAGAAGGCTTTAATTCTGTTCATTAAGCTTAAATAACGAGGAAAGTGAAAGAAACCCCACCGGTTATTTAGATTTGTTTAACAAAGTAATATATGGCAATGACTTCCTGTCAAAATCGGTCTGTTGACCCACAAACACAACTTAATTTGATTCCTTTTAGGTGCAAGTTGGGACATATGTTCAACTTTTGATCAGACATGGTGTCAGGTCAATGCATATATATCATAAGTGACATTTTGTGCATTATTAATTATGAGAATGGAGGTAATTAGATACTCTTCTAATAAGAAATGAGCAAAAACTACTAATTACTCACTAATTGATAATTTGCCCCTTTTGATCAAATTCACAGCTTGAGATTGGGCATTCACAAAGGGATTCTCACCTGTATTAATAGGCAAAAATGTATGAAATTAATGTTAATTAAGCTACCTTGACTAGTATGACTAGAGTATAATTATAGTTAAAAACAGTAAGTTAAAAAAAAACAACAACAACACAGCAATGCTTCTCCTCTAAAAACATAGCAATCATTGTCTTCCGTTAAGTTCCATTATAGGGGAACTCGATAAACAGCCTATTTTGCTGGTTGCAGTAATTGAATAATGCACGTAAACCTTACCCCACCGTTTAAGGGCGGGTAGTCTGCACACTCTCTGCACATGAAGGCACTGACATCA
This sequence comes from Amphiura filiformis, assembly GCF_039555335.1. Taxonomy (NCBI): domain Eukaryota; kingdom Metazoa; phylum Echinodermata; class Ophiuroidea; order Amphilepidida; family Amphiuridae; genus Amphiura; species Amphiura filiformis. The sequence goes on from NC_092634.1 coordinate 14,076,446, forward strand.
CTACCACGCTCGCAGTGAAACAAAGATGTACTCATCATCTACACATGTTGTATTTCACTAGCCCGTTTTGACCAATGTTTTGTCCTGTTTTATGCAGACTTGTGTTAAAAAGCCTTTTTATCAAAAGAGTTGATTTCCTGTGACAGTTCAATTTGCATTTTGGTGACTTTTTATACTGCATTTTTCCAACAGTTACCAACCCAGCTTTCCAGATGATGGCAGGCTAGGTTGGCCAACCCACGTGGTACCTATGGCTGCTTCAGTGCACACCGTAAACCCATCAAAAAATGTTCCAACAGGCAAGTTGATGCCCAGATAGAGGAATGGCCAGTAAGTAGAGCAAAAGTATTTGGAATTTTAAAAACAAGAGGCATGCATGCTTTTACATGTATAATTATGTACCCAAAATCACTGTCATTAATAAGGGGACGTACTATTTTATTTCATATGCACCTGTTTCAGATGGACATTGAAGACCATACTTCGTATATATTTCGTATAGCCCTCTCTCGGAAACTAGTGCATTGCATGCGTACTTGCTCAATTAGCATTTTCTACAAATTTTATTACACAATTCGACAATGTTCTTTTTTTATGGACCTTTTCATTTTACATGTAAAGTCTATGGAGATTAATATTACAGAAGGCTGGAAAGGGCGCTATAGCCTCATTTTAGGCATTTTTCATAATAAAAGAACTGCGTTGAATTGTGCAACAAAATTTGCATCGAATACTTCTGGAGAGGGGGCTATTGTCCTAAAATGTCCTAACCTTAGTGGTTATGAAACAAAGGTGTATTGGACAAAATTTTGAATACTTCATAATATGATAATTACCCTGAATTTACTCTAAATTGGTGAGATCAAATGTGGCAGTACCTATATGATCTGTATTAAAACATGTTTTGTTTAGGTATAATTTCATTCAAACCGAGCCACATTTGGTCTTTTGTAATTTTTTTTCATTGTCATATAAGAGGACATGTTACTTTATTTCTTATCTATAATAAATTACTGAAACTGGCAAATTGGTAAGGCTAAAAACTTCTACGGATTTTTGCGTTGCGTAGAGTAAGGTTGTCCGCACCCCAATAAAACATCCAATTTTGTTTTTGTTTACGTTAATGGTGTCAAATAATGTTAATTAGTTTAAAAAGCACTGAAAGCTCCCTGCGAGCTAAAACTTTTCACACCAACACAATACACTAATGTTGACATAGCCTGAAATAGGCCTTCTGTCCTGTCATTGGTGTGAAGATAATATGCCTGTAGTCTGGAATCTGGATCGGTCACTAGATACCTTAAGCAATCACACAGTATTTATACCAGGGACTGTGAATGAACACCTAATTAGTCACACATCAATAATGTCAACATTGGAGGTTTGGAGGTAAAGATTGCCAACATCTCATACCTATATGGGACTATTGCCCATACATGTACTTCCCTGCCCGCTTAACTATTTTATGACCTGCCCATCATATGCATGACAGATGGAAAAGCCCTTTGCCAACCAGAGGAATCAATTTGTATAAAACTGTATTGGCCCTGTTTGCAAATGTCACATGAGAGCTAGTTTGAGACTATTGCTGAGAATGTGTAGTTTGTTCAGAGACCCCAATATAAGAACCATCAGTGAGATAATTGTGTAAAATCTGTTTGAATAAATCCAACTTCATTGCAAGAGCAAACAATCTCAAGCCATTGATCAAATTGCACTCTTATTTGATTATATCGCCAGGATCCATCCAAGTGTCCGGCCACCGACCGCTCACATGTTGACCCAGGCCAGTCAGAACGAACAGAAGCAGATGCTCGGATAGTCCTTCTATAATTCATGGATGCACAGACACCTGTCCAGCAAAATCAAAGGCATGTTGCTAGAGATTGACAACGCCGAGTTAATTTGCATGTTAGAATCCAGCGACTCACTTAAAGTCATAATGTACGATCTTTTTTCAGAGTTTACCTTTATTTTTTTCAAAACCGATTTTTTGGCATATTTGTAATACTTACATATGTTCTAACTTAAATCTATGAGCAAACTGTCAAATTCGTCCTATTTGTAGTAAAACGGGACGATTTTCTGTTGGTCCGACATAAAGTCATAATTTTTTAGATTATGACTTTATGTCGGCCACGCTCGCAAACCGTAGTCTCGTACAAAACTAGCTTGGTTACGCTCCCTCCACATGTGGAGGGGGAGCGTAACCAAACTGGCCGCGTAGGAGACTAACTCTGAGACCGCACTTGCTGTCCTAATCCAAATAGTGCGAGATGTTTCGAGTGATAGATGTGGAGATTATGATGTTGTTTCTTTGCAAATTCCCAATGTTTTTCAAGCGTCCAAATGTATTGGGAACTTTCATAATGATTGTATATTATCATTTTAGAAGAAAAAAATAAAAATCTAAAAATTTAAAAAGATCGTACATTAAGGCTTTAACGCAAAGGTAAGGGTGAATTCCTTGGCTAGCTTGTAGAATAATACAGTGTATTTTTGCAGCATATGACTTTTAAGTCTTCTGTTAAATCTTGTTCCTTAAAGGCCCATTCAGTGATCCCAGAGTAAGTGTGAAAAGATAAGGGCAGTTAGTCGGCACGCTCTCGGCACAACCATGTGAAGGCACGCATGTCACTGCTACACTCGCAGAAGATGAAGTCATCATCAGGGACAGGCGATTTGCGTGGAAAAAAATAGCAAATTGCGCAGAACTCTTTTTTTCAGTGCAAATCCCTGCCCATAGGAAAAAAAATAGCCAATTGCGCGGAAAAAAAGTTCTGCGCAAATCACCTGTCCCTGGTCATCATCTACACATGTTGTATTTCACTAGCCCATTTTGACCAATGTATTGTCCTGTTTATATGCAGTTTTATAATGTTTAAAAGGCCTTTTTATCACAAGAGTTTTATTTCCTGTGACAGTTCAATTTGCATTTTGGTGACTTAGTTTTTCCAACAGCTACCAACCCAGCTTTCCAGATGATGGCAGCAGGTTGTCAACAATATGTCAACCCACATGGTACAGCTCCTACTGCTGCTCCAGTGCACACCAAACACCCATCAAGAAATCTTCCACCAGTCCAGTTGGCTCCTGATGCTCAGATAATGGCCAGTAAGTAGAGCGAAAGTACTTGGATTAATTTTAAGAACAAGAGGCTTGTGCTAATTGTGTACCCAAAATTATCTTCACTGTCATTAATTAGGGGACATACTATTTTATTTCATATGCACGTATGTTTCAGATGGACATTTTATTTTTGAAAAGACCATACATGCAATATTTCATATAGCCCCCTCTCGAAAACTAGTGCATTGCATACATACTTGCTCAATTAGCATTTTGTGCAAATTTTATTACACAATTCGATGCTGTTCTTTTTTATGGACCTTTTCATTTTGCATGTAAAGTCTATGAGGATTTATATTAGAGAAAGCTGGAAAGGGCGATATAGCCCCATTTTAGGCACTTAAATGCTCATAAAAAAGAACCGGACCAAATTGTGTAACAAAATTTGCATCGCATGCTAATTGATCAAGTACAAATATAGTTAAATAGTTCTGGAGAGGGGGCTGTAGCTAAAACAAAAAATGTCCTTACCTTAGTGGTTATGAAACAAAGATGTATCGGACAAAATTCTGAATACTTCAGTACCTGTATGATCTGTATTAAAAAACCACCCCAAAACATGTTTTGTTTAGGTATATATGATTTCATTCAAACCGAGCCACATTTGGTCTTTGTAATTTTTTTTTCATTGTCATATATAATAAGGACATGCAACTTATGGGACAAAATTCTGAAAACTTTACAATAATGATTTGCAAATAGATTCATCAGGATTGTCCATTAAAATTATATTAAAATGTTCTCAAACAAATCCAAATAAAGGTGATGTTATTAACATACCTCAATGACGTTTCGTGCTGTAACACAGCACTTTCTCAAATTGAATGACCAGCTTTGACCTTTGATGTCGGCTGCTTCCTGTTGGTCATTGAGGTATGTTAACATCAACTATATTTGGATTTGTTTGAGAACATTTTAATATAATTTACAATATGATAATTTACTCTGAATTGGTGAGAACAAATGTGGCAGTGCCTGTATAATCTGTATTAATAAATATAAATGACCCACATTTGGTGTTGATAATATTGCATGCCACATAAGATTATATACCTCATATATAGATTACTGTCATCTGATTGGATGAATGTGCAGTCATTGAATTAACTATGCCCTCAAAATGAACTATGGACCGGTCCATGGAAATGAACTATGGACCAGTCACATGCATCCCGATCAAACTGTGCAATCGCAACATCCACATATCCATTCGGTATATAAAACAAAATATTGACTGCTTTAATCGAGGCATGGTTAAGATTATCGGCACAAGGTGATCTCAAAACCATGCTATGACCCGAGGCGCATAGCAGTCAATATTTTTATAATATTAATTGAGACAAACATGGTTTTGATGTCTTTTCCTGTAGATCAGTACAGTATCGCTCACCCAACAGCCAATGCAAGCAAGGCTATACCACAACCAGCCGTCACTGCTGCTGCAGCTGCCGCCATCACTGCAGCACAGAGCCAGCACGCTGGATTAAAGTATGCTACTGCAGCCCGTAACACCTAGAGCCTGCCTCAACTGGGTGTAGATATTAAATGGGGTCACTCATTTAGATAACCCCATTTAAAATTCCATGTGTGGAAGATTTAAGTCATGGCATAGGGGTATATGGATTTCAACATATAGCCAAACGGTGTACTCAACCTTGATTTGTTTATTTTGCGGGAGAAATTGTCATAGGCTGGAGTCCATATAGGCTGGAGTCAAGCAGGCAATGTTTCCTCTGCACACCGATTTCTGGAAAACATGATGTGTGAGAGACTAGAATAATCTGGATTTTCTGTATGACAGGGCATTATGTAGATTATCCTATATTTACTAATTAATGCCCCCTCCTTGTGTAGATAAGCCTACCTGCAATCCACACACGATTGGTAATTGCCAAAAGTGATATCACAACCGGAAGTCATTGATCCTAAATTCACAAACCCTTTTTGAAAATGTCATGCCCTTGGGGGTGTTTACGAGCGTGTAAAATTATACATTTATGGAAATGTTTATGATGGTATAACTTTTGAACCTTAGTGAAACAAATAACGGCCAGTAAAGCATTGAATAATCTTTTTGTATGAGCATTTCCAGACTATTTTTGCCCATACTTCCCTGCCCCTTTATGACCTGCCTACCATGACAGATGGAAAAAGCCCTTTGCCAACCAGAGGAATTTGTATAAAACTGTATTGGCCCTATTTGCATGACACATAAAAGAATATTAATTGTCTTCTCCTGTAGGTATATATAACAGCATCACTCACCCAACAGCCAATGCAAGCAAAGCTATACCAGGACCAGCCGTCACTGCTGCTGCAGCCGCCACCATCACTGCAGCACAGAGCCAGCATGCTGGATTAAAGTATGCTGCTGCAGCCCATATAGTACCTACATTGTAGAACCTGCCTCAACTGGGTGCATCAGGTGTGCATCAGGTAAGTACAAGTGGTAAGGGGGGTGATAGAGTTACGCAATCTAATGTTCAGATATCGGTAGGCCTATATTTTAAGAGAATATATGGGTATAGCCATATATTTTACCTTAATGCAAATTATTTGCTAAGTTTTAGGTAAAAAGAAGCTATGTTTTTGCTATGCAAAAAATGCGTATAGAGGTTGTAATATGAGTGGTTGTGAAGAAATTCCAACCAAATGGCCATTAATTCGGTATAGGAATAAAAGACACTTGAGTTTCTCTATTTTTGAGAAACTTATAGAAAGCTATCGTGAGGACGCGTTGGTGATCAAGACTTAGTTGATCTTTTATTAATCTCATCAGCTACATTTTGCTCAGCTTAATTTTATGATCACCTAGTATTTTGGTATATTTGTTCACAGTAGAAACATGGATCTGCATACCTAATTAACTTAGGTCCAAAGTGCCTAACTTTATGACATTGTCAATTTGGTCCATTTTTAGTGACAGAGGTTTTTTCTAAAAATGGAAAATGCAATGTCAATTATGGCATTTTGTAGGCCTATGCTAACATTTAGTGACAGAAATTATATTTTACTATGAAAATTAAGCATGAGTGGTTTTGATTTCATTAAAATGGATATCTTTTCTTTATTAGAAAAGAGTAGACCTATAATTAGTAGGCCTACAAATATCATGATAATGAGAATCTAGTTGGGTACAATAGGTATAAAGTTTTTATTAGGTATAAAACTGAGGAGTAGGCACTATTATATAAGTGCCTTCATAGTGAATCAATAAGTAGGCCTTTATGGTATATATGCTATTTTTTGGTCCATTTAATGAAATCCATATAATGTTGCGTTGTTTAGGCGCAATTTGTATGATGGAGTCATTAATGGTGAGGGGGTGACTTGCCACTGGGGTATTCCTGTTTAAATCCATACACCTCCTTTGTTTGTTTCCTCTGTACACCGATTTCTGGAAAACATGATGTGTGAGAGACTAGAACAATCTGCATTTTCTGTATGACAAGGCATTATGTAGATTACCCAATATTTTCTAATTAATGCCCCCCCCCCTCATGATAAGCCTACCTGCAATCCACACATGATTGGAAATTGCCAAAAGTGACATCACAAATTAAGTCAACCGGAAGTCATTGATCCGGCCTAAATTCACAAACCCTTTTCGAAAATGTCATGCCCTCGGTTGGTGTAAAATTATTATAGATGTTTATGGTATAACTTTTGAACCTTGTAGTAGTGAAACAAATAACAAGTAAAGCATATAGCAGTTGAATTCTCTTTTTGTATAAACATTTCCAGACTATTGCCCGTACTTCCCTGCCCCTTTAACTATTTTATGACCTGCCCATCATGACAGATGGAAAAGCCCTTTGCCAACCAGAGGAATCAATTTGTATTGGCCCTGTTTGCAAATGTCACATGAGAGTTTGAGAATGTGTGGTTTGTTCAGAGACCCCAATGCAGTGAGATAATTGTGTAAAATCTGTTTGAATAAATCCAACTTCATTGCACGAGCAAACAATCTCAAGCCATTGATCAAATTGCACTCTTATTTGATTATATCACCAGGCAGTTAGCAACCTGGACAACCGATTCTTTTGTTCTGCAAGGCTCACTCAGTCATTTAATGATGCAATACAAACGATCGAATTTGGTGTTGAAATGAGCTAAATTTTGAGTTACACCTTTTCAATGTAAAATTAATTTTCTCGGCCAAATAAAAAGCAATCATTTTCATTTTTTCAGTAAATGTCAGGTCAAATTGTAGTGCTTGATACTGTTTTTTTTTTCAAATCCTAGTGTTAAACTTAGGCGTGAAATTCAGTCATTTCGTGTAAGATTTTTGATTTTGATAGGCTTAAACTCTGCCCGCAAGCCTTTTTTTGGATCAACCTTTTAGCTTTTCAAAGTAATATAGTTCGCTAATGAAGGATTTTTCCCAACTTTCTAACGCACATCACCGTGAGCTTATATATCATAGTTTTGTCAGAATTTCCGCGTTTTGATTTCACCATTTTTTACTCCCGCCTGAAAATTTTTCAAAATCAACGCGTGAAATCTAAGGCTAATACTAGCATTGTGGATCGATATCCCTGGGTTTAATAGGAATACCGGCATGGGTACAGTGTTGCCAGAACTTCAATATATAAACGAAATTCCCAGGCCTAATAGCGCCCAACTGATCACAGCGGCGTAGCTGGGATTTTTTTTTTTCCAAGGGGGGCAAGCCTGTATGGGGCGGGGCCAAACCACCAAATTTCCCTGCACTTGGGGGGGGGGGGAGAGGGGGCGGGGGCTTAAATAGACCATTTTTGCCAGGCTTATTGAATATAATCGTATGGTATTGCATATCGTATGGATTCTTCATCTCTCTGCCCCTCTTCTCCCTCTCTTCCCTCTCTCTCCCTCTCTTTTCTTCTTTCTCCTCCTTTTCCTCTTTTTCCTTGCACTAGGGGCGGGGCCCAAATAGGCAAATTTTGCCAGGGGCAATTGCCCCCTGCCTCCGGCAGCTACGCCCACTAACTGATCATGTTTATAGCATAATGATGAGGATCTTTCATCACGTGAGTGATTAATTATTTGATTTCATCATCACCGTGATCATCGGACCAATGTGTTGAAATTTGCTTCTCCTCAAAACAACTTTGCCCGACAATCTTACATGCAATTGGGCAATATTTTTAACAAAACTTTCTTTTACAAAACATAATATTACGCTGTATGTTTTATGATCAAGCAAACTGTTGGAACACACTTCCAAATACCCTTCGTAACGCCCCCAGACTTTCGTTATTTAAACGCCAGCTTAAAACCAATCTTTATAAATTGATTGTTTTTATGTTTGTTTGTAAATTTCGTGCTTTACGCGCTTCCTCATCAGAGATTGTGCCTTATAAGAACCATTCATTATCATTGTTAACTTAAACAGGTTTTTGTTTTTTAACAAAAACCTGTTCAAGCAATAATTTAAAATTGCTTACCTAAAAACAGAATAACTTGGATGTTAATACTTGACGTAGTGTTTCAATTGTCATGAAGGTGACTGGAGCAGCCAAAACAATACCAGGTTAAACATGGAAGTTTATAAAAACCTATTAAATAACCTTAAGGGAAAAAAACATTTGTGGCAACAATAAGCCTTGCATTGGAAGTCATGGTTAAAGTGTGTTGAGTACCACCCCAAAGTTTCCCTACATACACCCCCACTACCCACCTCACACACCTCTGCACCCACCCCACCCCATAGGCCTACATGCACATGATATTACATAATAATATATAGCATAGCTATACATTTAGGTATACGCCTACATGTCAAATTAAAAACAAACCCGAACACAAGTCTGAAGGGTGTAATGAAAATGACAACCAGCGATGGGGGGGGTAGGTCATACAAAATTCACCTGCAGATAGGAGGGACAGAAGATTATAATCCCGTATAATAACACGCTAATTTTTCTTGGTTTGGACCGTGGATTTTCCCATGGACCTCAAGCGTGCGTCTCTTTTAAGAGAAAATACGGACTAATCTAGGTAAACAAACAAACAGACAGACAAAATGGTTTTCATAATCATGGAATCCATATAAATTGAAATTGCAGGCTATCACGGGAGCAATTTTTTAAAATTCACCTCATTTACCAGAAAACCCAATTGGGGATTTGGGCTACTAAATCGCTGGTCGGGCAATATGCTTTTCAATGGAAAATTCCCTGGATGACAACAATGAAAATATCGACTATTTCTGCTGGTTGCTGATGAGATAAAGGTACTGAGTTTGACATTTTCGGAGCATGAAGGGAAAAAGGGTAAAATAAAATTGGTAATTCTGACAAAACTATAATATATAGACCCACACGAGGTGCGTTACAGAGGTGGGAAATATCTTTCTTTAGCAAACTATATTAGTTTGAGACGCTAAAAAACCAATTCCGTAAAAAGCTCGCGGGCGAACTCAAGGTCTATAAAAAACAAAAATATCACACTAAAAGGCACAATTTGATGCTTAATTTTAACACCAGGATTTAAAAAAAATATATATATCCAAGCACAAAGTTTTTAACTGACATTACTGAAGAAAAAAATAATTGCTTTATATTTGACCGAGAAAATTAATTTCATAGCAAAAAGGTGTATCTCTGAATTGTACTGATTTTAACATGTATCGATCGACTTTTAGCGCGACTAAGCATTTCTAAAGAATCGGTTGTCCAGGTGGCTGACTGCAGGATCCATCCAAGTGTCCGACCACCATCGGGAGCCACCGACCACTCGCATGTTGGCCCAGGCCAGTCAGAATGAACAGAAGCAGATGCTAGGATAGTGCTTCTACTCCATTATCCATGGGATGCACAAACACCTGTTTAGCAAAATCAAAGGCATGTTGCTAGAGATTGACAACGCCCGCTGAGTTGATTCACATGTTAGAATCCAGCGACTCACTTAACGCAAAGGTAAGGGTGAATTCCTTGGCTAGCTTGTAGAATAATACAGTGTATTTTTGCAGTGTATATGAGTCTTGTGTTAAATCTTGTTCCTTAAAGGCCCATTCAGTGATCCCAGAGTAAGTGTGAAAAGATGTAAAGCAGCATGTCTGATATAGGAACATGAGGATAAAAGAATGCCTTGCCTTTTCCAAAGTAAAGAAACTGAATTAGTTCCATTGATAAAAACTTGGAAACATTGTCAATGTGAAAGGAAATGATTTACTTTAATACGCAAACATACTTATTTATGGATGCGTATAAAATCTTCAGTCATTATGGCCAGATAGAAGTATAAATAGGTAAGCGGCGGGCATTACAGAGGATGTTGCTGAAGCGTTACCAGCTAATGTATTCCAATTACTATAGGATCGGATGGGATAGAGTTGCCAATGCTGAATCTTATTTGCAATATTGGGTGACCGGACATGCAGTTGTTCACTGCATTGGCTGCACTTTGTGGTGTTTCGGTTTTTTATTCATTTGAAAAAATAATTACAATTTCAAAACTGAACAATATTGGGGTAAATTTGTTTTTAATAATGTACTATCTAATCCTGCAGATTATGACTCCACATTGAATCCAATGTGACCTCAAGAAGTAAAGTTACAAGCAATTGAATAGATGGAAGGTCCAGTTTTAAAACTGGCCTATACAAGGTGCAAAAACAAGCGAAACAAAGAGACAACACAGTTTCTTCAATGAAGCGTTATTTAAAGCAGTTTTTATTTTAGTTTTTGCTTCTCTGTACTTTTCATAACTTTCATTTTATTTGTCAGTTCTTTTGTTTCAATTTTCTTTTGTTCCTTTTGTTTTAAATTAAAGCCAAATGCATAAATTAGCCATTCACCACTCTCAAACCAGATGTCTAGTCTGTGGAGTTTTCAATGTGGTGTCATAATGTGCAGGATTAGATAGTGCATCTATTAAAAAAACAAATTTACCCCAATATTGTTCAGTTTGAAAATTGTGATTATTTTTCCAAGTGTAAGGATACTTTATTGGCGCAGTATATTTAATATGTGTTGCATAAACTTGGACTCTTGCCTTGAATGTTTAACTAGTTCTCAAGTAATGTACAGTCTATGGCGATTCTTGATAAACCAATGGTATCACACCAAGTAGCTTAAACATCACATTCAGTTAACTTATACTTATGATTATAATCGTGTAATTTTTTGAAAATTTTGCAGATTTTAAATGTTGTTGGACGGATGTCATTCAGCTATTGGGAGCAGAAGTTGTTTGAACTGGAATGCTAGGCTGGGATTACTACCCAATGGGATCATTCATTCATAGGTAAGAGTTATTAGTATTCTTAATCGTCAAAATGCATATAGGCCAAGTACACAATAATACTGATTTGAGGGGCATTTTAACAGCATAAACCAACCATTTGGTTGCACCAAAAAGTTCAACATTTATAGTGGCCAATGTCCAAATGAAATAAACAAGGATCAATTTTGCAAAGAGTCACCTCAATGTGCTTACCTCAATGTCAGTCCCGAACTCATTATAGCATTTATATATTATGAATTATGATTGTTTGAAGGGTTGAAGGACTTTTGGACATGACTGTTTGTGAAATTGCCCCCTGGTGGTTATAGTAAATTTTATAGTATGAAGTACTAAAAGAATTGGTCTGCAAGCGGTGATATGCGAGCAGTAAAATATCCTATTTTTGTTTTTCATCCATCTTGACTACAGGTTGGTGAAGCTGTGATGTTGAGGTACTGAAGGCGCATCAATTTAAGCCAAGGAAAGTGATAAAGTCTGGATTGAAAATGTAAGAGATGAGATATCCAAAAAACAAAACAAAGCATACACCTGGTTGGTCATTTGCAGGACCTGTGCCGCACATGATGCTGCTAAAATCATTTATCATACAGCAACATTATGTGCAACATGAACAAGTGTACCGCATAGGTCACACAATCAGGTCATCTCTCATTCTATCACCAATATTCATTCATTCATTTATTTTTCATCATCATCAATACATACATAATCAGCATAACAGATATAAACAGTGTTGAAAATAATGATGTGATGAGGTAGATGCATTACAAAGCCAAAGGCCTGAAAGACAATGCATCACCTTTACATTAAATAATATATAAGTTTAGATATTTACACAAGAAAGAAAAAAAATCAGTATAAAAAAAAAAAAAAAAGAGACAGCACGGAACCCATCTTGAATATCACTTATATACATTAACCAGGCAAATTAATGCACTTTTTTTTTTTAAAAGTGTTTATATGTAGCAACTTCAGTAACTTGTACAATAGAGTAAAAACAGAATTATTACATGAATGCGATAATCAAGAGTTAGTGATCACCTTTAACGATTCTAATAATACCAGTTTTGAATTTGGAGATGCAATTTGCTTCTTTGACTTCCTTTGGTAAGCTATTCCACAGCCTAGGGCCAAGTGACAAAACATTATTAAGTCGATGGACCTCGGCCCGATAATCATTTTTACCTCTTGTATCATAATTGTGGGTAGACTTCATATTGATGAAAGTATTATCAAAATATCTTGGTAATAGACACATGTGGTATTTGTACATAAATAGACCCAATTCCTTATTATAAAGTTGATACACATCAAGAATATTAAATTTTTCAAACAATGGCTTTGTATGACACAAATAGGAGCTGTTAGAGATGACCCTTACAGCTCTTTTTTGAAGCTTTACAATTCTATCCAAAATATTTTTATTGGCATTGCCCCACAATATTATACCGTAAGTTAAGAATGGTAAGATAAGGGTACAGAACAACTGGTACATGTTGGGTTTTGGTAAGAAATGTTTGAGTTTGTTTAGTACACCAATATTCTTACAGCATGTTTTACAAATACTATTTATATGCGACCTCCGTGTGAGGTTATGATCTAGAGTAATACCAAGAAATTTTGCATCATATACACGTGTCAACTTACATCCATCAAGATATATTTGATAATCATTGGTAATATCATTAGTCTGATGAGGTGTTCCAAAGAACATAAGATTTGTCTTATGGGCAACTGTGTTGAAAGGTGCAGAATACTAGGTATTCAACAGAGCAGTGCTTGCTATGATTACCTTAATTACAGTGGTTCCCCTGGTCAGAAAGAGGAATCTGGTAAATTATTGCATGTGCTTATTTGCCAAGTACCATTTGTATAGTGTGATTCAGAGGTTGAAGCCAAACAAAACAATAATTTTGGATGCTTGTTTGAAATGTTCTAAGCAACATCTTAATGACCATACTGTGGAAGATTCCTGTGACAAAAAGTTAGCCAATGTGATGTTTAAAAGACTCAATTATACATGGTCTTCAATCCTTCTGAAAGAACTGCCACCATTTCACAACTCGAACAGTGTGTGCTTAAAGGTTAAATCATCCTGAAACTTATATGGTAGGAAGACAGAGATTCCTAAAGAGTTCATCTCCAGTTAAGGCAATCCAGATCAGTTCAGAGCAAGTAAATACTTAGGATAAAGCAAGTTTTCATTCACTGACTTAGGATGCCTAAGGACTTAAAGCATGTCTAAGTCAGTGAATGAAAACTGCATGGAAGCTTTGCCACATCTTGGCTGTTTCTTTCGAAAATAATTATTTGCCATCATAACTTTAACATTTTAAGAATTCATTTGACATTTGACTTGCTAGTGAGACTGGGAAATTGACAAAAAAGGGGAATCTTTCTGTGAGACTGGAAAATTTTGGGTCAAAATATAAAAGTTGATACAAAATTAGAAATTTTGTGACAAATTTAAAGAAAAATAATGAAAAAACTGGGTCATTCAGTGAGAGATTATCAGAAATTTTGACAAAGTTCGTGAAAAAAGTGGGTGTTTTGGTGACAAGAAAACAAAAAATGGGGTCACTGGGTGAGAGGGAGTTGAAAATGGGGGTCAATGTGGTTGTGCCTGCACATACCCATCACCCATTTTTAGTGAGTGCATTCCCATGGGGTCTATGCATTCATTTCATCATGTTTAGACTGTTGTATTGGAATGTTATTTGGCTTAACAGAATGCAAGCTTTATAAACTTCAGCAGGTTCAAACGCTGCAGCGAGAAGGACTTCTCTGGTATATAATGGCATTCCATTTCACCAGTGTCACAAGAGCTGCCAGTTTGGAAGCGAATTATGTTAAAGATCCTGCTCCTGACTTGACCTACTAACTAAATATAAGCACACACTTTTGCTAAGGTATGGTACTTCATACTTGTTGGAACCAGTGAAAACGTCTGTATACACCATATGGGAACATCTCATCAGCAGCTGCTAAAGATGTATTTCCAGTACGTGTGCCATGACATGTAGTCTGTCTGTTATTTTCATCACAATTATATGCTTAATATCAAATGTGTTTTTGATTTGCATGGAATTATACTTAGATCATTTCTGGCTCTTGCATCATGTGAGGCACACTGACTGGCTCCCTGGAGCCCTGTCAGTGGGCATCACTATCTGCATGTTTATACCTACCTATCTACCAGTCAGCGTCATGCATTTCTGCACCGGCTGCCTGGCTCAAGAGATGCTTCCAAGTCCTACGATCCATAGCTGCAACCTCAGCCTCCTCTACAGTCCATCCCAGGTCCAGCCTCGAGATGTCTCTGTGGATGACGTCTCTCCACGATGTCTTTGGACGACTAGGTTTACATCTCACATGGGTTGGCTTTCAAAGGTAGAGCCTCTTGGGGATGCGATCTTTATCCATTCGCTGCAGATATCCAAACCACTGTAGGCGGCGTTTCCAGATGACTGATGTGAGTTGGGGCTGTTTGGTCTTAGATCTTATATGGCTATTAGGTATATGTTGTGACCATATCACTCGAAGGATTTTGTGTTGACACTGCATGTCAAAAGCATCCAGTCTAGCCTCATCCCTCTCTGTGAGTGTCCAGCACTCAGCAGCATAGAGGAGTGTGGAAAGTACACAAGCATTGTAGAACTTCAGCTTGGTCTCCAGGTTGATGTTACGATCCTTCCACACTTTGTCCAGCTCTCTGAAGGCTCCTGTGGCTCTGCCAATTCTGTTGTTAAGCTCTTTGGTATTAGACCCATCAGCACTGCAGTAGGCACCAAGATACTTGAAGTGGTCAACGCTACTTTAATGAGACCTTCGTTGCCTAGAGGGACAGCTGGTTTTGTAACACTGGATCGGCCGATGGACATGATCTCTCTTCTAGCTCATCTGAAGTCCTAATTTGCTGGCAGTAACATGGATGGCTTCAGTTGTCTCCGCCATCTTGGTATCAGTCTCTTCAAAGAGAGCTATATCATCAGCATAATCCTGGCCTGGTCGGCCAACTTTTCTTCAGGGTATCTTGAGCTCCTCCTTGGCATCAGGATTAATCCTCTGTTGTTTTCATCAACTGCCCTCTTCAGGATGAAGTCAATGGCTAAGCCAAAGAGTAATGGAGACCAGATATCACCCTGTCGCACTCCAGTGATGATCTTGAACCAGCTGGAAAGGGAACCTTCTGCTTTTACTGCACAGGTTGTGTCCCGATATGAATTCCTAATGATGTTGATTATCTTGGAAGGGATTACGAGATGCGGAGGATTTCCCAAAGGAGGGTCTGTGCACTGAGTCGAAAGCAGCCTTGAAGTCGATGAAATTGATGATGCATGGTAGCTGTTGGTCCAGGCACTTCTCAATGATCTGGTTTAGGCTGAAGATTTGGTCTTGACAAGAACGGCCTTTTCTGAAGCCTGCCTGGTTGTCTCTCATTCTCAGGTCCAATTCATCCTTAACTCTCTGGAGCAGAATGGTGGAGAAGACTTTCCCGGCGATGTCAATAAGGGTGATGCCTCGATTGTTATTGCAATAGGTAAGGTCTCCCTTCTTTGGCAAGGGTAATATTCTGCCTTTACCTCACTCTGCTGGTGTAACCTCATTCTTCCATACATGTTGGCATATACGGAGCAACCATTCTCTGATGGCATCTCTGCCATCCTTTCGAATTTCGGGAGTGATGTTGTCTACTTCTGGAGCTTTGTTGCATTTTAGAAGACCTCCCTATCTGGTGGCTCCATATTGATGGTTAGTTCTTCTGCATGGATGCAGACAGTGAAATCTATGGTTTCTTCAGGATCTTTAGCATTGAGCAGACCATCTCTGAAGTCGTGCAGCTTCATCCTTGACGATGTTGCCATTGACATCTCTTATTTGTGATGCTTTCCTGGAGGATTTTCCAATTAAAATGTTCTTCTTATGGTATACCTCTCTCATGTTGTTACTTCTGGCAGCACACTCAAGGTCATCAGCAATCTTACTGTACCAGGATTTCTTGTCATTCCTGAGGCTCTTGTTTGCCTATTGAGCTCACAATAGTCACTGCCAAGAGATGGCTTGGCCCTGTTTCTCTTTGATATCAGTTCCCTAGATTCTGGGGATATCCACTCTTCCTGTTTCCCTCTAGCCTCTACGGTATCCAAGATGTTCTCTTGCAGCTGCAGTCACAGTATCAGTAAAATTGGCCCACTCTTCATTAATGTCAGAGGCGTCGTCCAATTCAGCAAGGATGTTGAATTTGCCGCCGATGGTAGCATTAAAGCTTGCAAGTATGTCTCTGTTCAACAGATTTAAGGAGTTGAACTTCAGCTGCTTCTTCTGTTGTTTTAGGACTGCTAGAGATAATTGCAAGATTGTGGTTGCTGCCAACATCCACCACTCTGTACACTCTAACATCTTTTAGTGAGTTTCTCCATTTTCTATTAACCAAGGTGTGGTCAATCTGGTTCACTGTTTTACCATCTGGAGAGTTCCATGTCAGCTTTTGGATGTTCTTGTGGGGGAAAAGTGAAGAGCCGACAACAAGGTCATGTGCGAGGCAGAAAGTTAGAAGTCTGATGCCATTGTCATTAAGGGCCCATACAGCATGGCAGCCAAGTGCAGGTTTCCATGTGCTCACATCATCTCCTAGTTGGGCATTCATGTCGACAACTACAAATGTCATGTTTAGGGATATTGGATAACACATCATCCAGTTGGTTGTAGAAGGCATCCTTATTTGCAACATCACCAGGACGAGTTTCACTTTTGGTAGGAGCATAGCATACTACTATGGTAAGTTTCACATGCTTGCAGTTGAATCTTTCTATGAGCAGCCTATCAGAAATGCATTCATATGGCAGCAGGGATTTTGCAGCTGTATGGGATAACAAAAGACCGATGGTTTTCTCTCTTCTGCTGGTGTCTGGACCGGAGTGTATGATTTCCCAATTTCCGTGTCGGCTTCTTCCTTGGCCAGGCCAGTGCAGTTCTGTTAAGGCAACCAAGTCCAACTTATGTCTATCACATTCATCAATCAGCACATCGATCTTTCTCGGGGTGTTGAGGCCCTGAACGTTCCAGTTTCCTATCTTGAGTTTGTTTTTGTGATGTTCATTGAAGTTGTTTCTTTTGGGTTGTACCTAGTCTTCCTCCCTCTCATCAAGTTAATGGCTTCCCTGGAAGGGCTTTCACCACTGGACTGGTTTAGTCTGAGGTGGTTTTTCGGTACAAGTTTTGGTAGTTTCTCTTTTGTCAGGTTTCGTAGTGAAAAGGCTTTTTACACTGGATGGGACACTAGCCCGTCGCATTAACCTATGCCTGGATGATGTACTTGAAAAATACAACTTGGTTAAGGGGAATCCAGATATAGGCTGCTCCCCCTTTGGGGACTGTGGTAGTTATAAACAAGCTGATATCAGTGTGTCCTTACACACATAAACAAGGGGGACCCTTGTTGGTTTGAACTAGGGTTTTCCTTCCCATACCCAGAGCTCCGTCTGTTTCCTCTGGCCGCAAAGCCCGAGTTATCCGCCTGGTACCAACTAGGAGGTGGGGTTGAGTTGCAAGCAGATAGGCGATTATGGACAGGTGGGCTGATGGAATTGCCACCTGTACATACAGCTGGGAGAGTTAAAGCGAAATTAGAATGAAGAAGGGCATGTATTCGCCGCATTGGACAGATAAGGAAGTTTCTGGATGAAGCAGCAACGGAAAAGCTCGCGCATGCCTTCATTACATCCAGAATTGACTGCTGCAATAGCCTTCTCTTGGGACTGCCTGAGAAACTGATTCAACGTCTCCAACGCCTACAGAATGCCACGGCTAGGCTTGTCTGTCTTGTAAAGCGCAACGAACACATAACCCCAATCCTCTACAAACTACACTGGCTCCCCGTCCGTCAGCGGATCAAATACAAAACTCTCCTTTTGACTTTCAAATGTTTTCACAACATGGCTCCCACTTACTTAAGCGAACTAATCTCACGACACAAACCGAAGCGTAACCTACGTTCTTCATATCTCACACTACTCGAAATACCAGCTGCTCTATTCCATATGGCTCGCGATCTTTCGCCTCAACTGCCCATCATTATGGAACGAGCTTCCGGAAGCAATTAGGAGCATCCAATCCATCAACCATTTCAAAAAATCACTGAAGACTTTTTATTAACCAGCACTTCAACTGATGTTCCGTTTTTGAACTTGCATGGCTCATGTGTATGCCTTTTTAATCTGTTGTCTTTGAAGAGAATATTATTTTACTGCTGATACTGTGTTAACTTGCCTTTTTTAATGCTATGTGACATGTGAATATTTCGGTCACCTTTTATAATGTTGTGTTTTTTGGTTAATAGTACTTTTTTTGTACCTTACTATTTAGTTATAATTTTGTTCAAGATTATTGCTTTGTAACCTGTGAATTTTCAGTCACTTGTGTTTGGGAAATAGTAGTTTTAAGTCTGTAATGGTAGCTTTTAGGTCTGTAATGTAGTTTATATACTTTGTGTACTCCACTCATGTGTTTTTATAATGTTTTTATCCTTTGTATAACAGCGCTAAGAGGCTTTCTTGCATACTAGCG
Source organism: Amphiura filiformis (assembly GCF_039555335.1). NCBI lineage: Eukaryota > Metazoa > Echinodermata > Ophiuroidea > Amphilepidida > Amphiuridae > Amphiura > Amphiura filiformis. Next base: position 14,095,370 of record NC_092634.1, read on the forward strand.
CTTTATAAATGTCTTTATTATTATTATTACCAAGCATGTTTATACTGAGCATTGCTTTTTGACCCGTTTTTCACAGGGTACAAAATACATCATAATCTGATCCACTGTTACCCAGCATGTTTCTACTGAGACTAGAAAGTGGGTCTGGCACGATGCACAGCATTATTTTTACTGTAAATTGGAAGGTACGTAAAAACAGATTCAGCGTATATTTTAATTTGTCATGAGAGTCACACATGTTGCCATGTATGCAGCAATTTACTAGACCCTCCCTCGGGTCCATGGAGAATGACTGGTAATGTAGATGGCATTAATTAAATAAACCCAATACATGGATCCTCCCGATCTGTAGGCAAGTTGCCTTCCACTTATCAGCATTTTGTGGGAATTCACTTTTACCGATCCTGGGTCAGACGAGTTTTCTATATATCACGTCTGTGGTCTCACTGTCTTGCCGTTTGTGTAAGCGGCTGACCAATCAATGTAGATCTCAGCAAGCAAGGCGATATTTAAAATGGGTTTTCATTGATAGTCTATTGATCATAACGTTCCAACGTGCGCGCAAAATGACAATAGGCCCGCCCCATGCATTGTCAATTCAAATATGGTAGGCACATAACATGCATGACCCAGTTCTATCATAATTGATGCAACAGTCATGTTAGGCCTACATAGCTTGATAATTATTTGGAAGGGAGTTTACTATCAAAACGTAACAGTCTTGGATTAGGAGAGCTATTATAAATAAAATAAACAAGTTGGTCTGTAGATTGATTGAGTTTTTGTCGACACACAGTGCTCCAGGAGCACTATAGCTCTAATTGTTTACCCAGAGATGGAGCCGAGACTGTGGGACAGTCTACAATTTACAGGCTTAGTAATAATCAGAAAGAAGGAACCTACTAAAGGGTTCACAAAAAATAACTCCCCCCTAAAATTACAAAACGTTTTTTTGCATAACTTGACACACATTTCGTGGATTTGAAAAATTTAAAAACCTGCGAATAAAGGAATTACTTTTCTATCCTCCCAACGTTCTTTCCTCTGAAAATCTTTTTGTTTTGGCCAAAAATAATCACATTTTCTAAAAATGATGCTTTCAAAAAAAGTTGCACTTTTCAACATCCTCATTTATGTCAAAATTGGCTTCAACAAATCATTATTTTGCACTATGTGATGGTTGCATGGGTGACTAAGAGTTCAGAGACAAAAGGTGAAGGAAAAAAACCCAATTAAATCAATCGTCACATTGATACCGAGAAAGTTTTGTACATTACATGTATGGGATGTTGAAAAGCGCAACTTTTTTTAAAGCATCATTTGTGAAAAAATGAGATTATTTTTGACCAAAACAAAAAGATTTTGAGAAGGGATAACTTTGGTAGGGTAGCAAAAAGATGCCTCTGTTCACATGTTTTTAAATTTTTCAAATCAACAACATGAATGTTAAGTTATGCAAAGAAATGTTTTGTAACTCCTAAATTGATTTTACCATTTTTGAAACACCGGCTCGATAAAATCTTCTAGAAAAACCCCGTACATGTCAATTAGTCATTGTTTTATACTGCAAGATGATTGCATGGGTGACTGGGTAATCGTATACATAAAAATTAAAGAAAACAAAAACACCATTAAATAAATCAAAACAATGATATCGAGAATGTTTTTGTACATTAAATGTATAGGATGTGGAAAATTGCAACTTTTTCTGAAAGCATCATTTTTGGAAAATGTGATTATTTTTGGCCCAAACAAAAAGATTTTTTAAGGAAAGAACTTTGGAAGGGTAGGAAAATGATCCCTTTATTCACAGGTTTTTAGATTTTTCAAATCAACGAAATGTATGTCAAGTTATGCAAAGAAATGTCTTGTAATTTTAGAGGGGGAGTTATTTTTTGTGAACCCTTTACATTAGGCCTACTTAAAATACTGAGAATATAGAATTAACTTAGCCATCATGCATGACATCGGATACCAGGCAACTGATCACACGACTCGTTTCTACTGAGCAGATTACACACTCGGCATGACCCACCTCAAGATCACAAAAGGCAAGCACATGACACAGCAACCGATTTACCAGTATAGTTTCTACTGGGCTTGTTACCTTACCCGGCACGGCACGGCACGGCACGGCATGGAATTGACCCTCAGTAGAAACATGCTGATTGTTTGGTCTGTGCACGCTGTGTCACTTACTGGTTTGGGAAGAGGCTGGGTGTACACAGTCTGGCCATCTATCTGATTATTATGTACATATACTGTAATTATTATTGGCTGATTGATAATTGTGCTATGTTATTTTTATATAAGGTATTGAGATATGTACTGAATTATATTTTGTATTTTTGCTTTATTTCCATGTGAGGTGCATCGGCTGGCCCCATGCATGTTGACGGGTCTTGCATCTCTCTTAAGCTTGATGTCTGCACGCAGTCACTTCTCGGTGTGGGAAGTGGCTGGTGCACTCATCAAAGTGTTATTGTTTCAAATATAATTAGAATTTATTTTGTTATTTATCGATATGAAAGTACAAAATTTAATGTTATTGGAGTGTATATTGTGACAAAGCGTGCATGTTAATGTTGTATATCGATCATGGTCTCATCTCTTAAGAAAAGGTTTATTATTGCGATGCAATTGTCACTGAAAGAAGCATACAGATGTGTTAACTATACAAATACCGTAAACGTTCGCCTAATGGCGCTATTGGATTCATAGAAATGTGAGAGTGCCCTCCTTGTAAAATGTCAACAGCATTAAGGATACGTTTATGTTAAATTGAGCAACCTGGACATAATGCCTCAAAAAAATGTGACATGACCCAATACTATAGGTCACAAGGTTAGTTGCTAGAGCAGCAAATGTTTTGGGTTTTTTTCAGGTATTCTTTCTCAAAGTGCCATTGGCCTTAATTTGTAAATCGATTCATACGTTATAACTCATTTTGGTAAATCTTTCTATAACATTGTAATTTCTTAATATTACACCGTTCTGTTGTCTCAGTCGGCAGAGGGTGCGCTTTGAATGATGAAGGGTACTGGTTCGAATTTTGATTGCTGCCCCCACTTTTATGGGAAGAAGGGTCAAGAAACGTTTTTGGATTTTGTCCCCATTTTACGAACAAATATTGTGATTTTTTTAAAAATCTAATTTTAATTTTCTTATTTTTTTAAAGATAAATAGGCATGATTTTTATGACCCCCAACCCCAACATTGTATTGAAATCAGTCTTTTTGAATAAAATAAACACACTATCTGTGGTCATCGTGTGACTCCCTACATTTTGGTCATGAAACATTTTATGACCCCCCCTTCGAATAAAATGATATACCTCTTATGACCACTGAAGCATAGGTTATGACACTCGCGCAAATTGAAAGACTTGTCGCTCACGACAGTTCGTCTCACACACATAACAAATGCACTACGATCAAATAGGTTCATGACAACATTTGATTGAATGGATTGAGTTACTCTATACAGCGAAAATGAAACGATAAAACCTATAGAAAAACAAAGAATCATGAAAAAAGACACATAAAAGATAAAATAATAAAAATATAGATAAAAGATAAAATCAAGAAACTAGAGAATAAAATTTCCCCAAATCAGAAAAAAAACATTGACAGACATCATAATCTGTCAGAAATTACTGCATGGATTCGAACCATCAATCTTCTCCACAAGTTCTCTTTATCCTTGCACTATAGTCTAATGCTCTGCTCACTGGGCCACAACGTATCATGTGAATGATTACCGCATTATCATTGTAACGGGTATTTTGTGGCCTTTAAATTACTTGTTGTTTAGATTTTACCAAATTTCAACCATGGGACTTTCTCGCGTTGTTGCACTTAAAATGTACTGGGTACTTGTTAACAATAGTAATCAAACGTCAGTTCAATCCAATAATAATGTTCAAATGCATGTACACTACACTTTATTTTCACTCCAGGTTTTACTCATAGTCATATACATGTTGTAGGTTAATTTTGCTGAGGTAGGGTACCAGTACCAAGGACAACCTGCAAAGGAGAGAAGATGGTGGTTAAGTGTGTCCTTGGTGCTGACTATAGAGGTACTGCCCTTAAATACGAGATTCGGTAAAAAATATGAACTGTATTTGAAATGATTTAATTTACAACTAAAGCATGTATACCAAAAGTCAGAAACATAACTAACGCACGAGCAATAATAAAGCTAATCCTGGTTATGGCCAATTAATAAAACACTTTGCCAAAATAAACATCAAATCATACTAACTAGATAACTATCAAAACTAAGGATAAGTTGATAATGATAATTTCCACATGATGGAATAGATAAACATAATGTTTCATCAAACTTTAAAATACAAATCAAAAGGAACTTCATGATCAAAACAAGAAAATCATTTCGGAAATAGCCAAAACAAATTAGTTAAGATCAACAATAATCATTTTGGAAATAGCCAAAACTAATTATTAAGATAAACAATATGCATTTTTTTATTTTTCAATCAATAAAAATCATTGAGGTGAAGAGGTGTGCCTTTGTTCACACAAACCTCTAAACATGCACACATGGCTATGGATAGGCAGAGAAACAAAGCAAACATGTCTCTTATCAGTGCACATGGTCCTTATCCAAACATTGGCCAGATAGTTTGAAAGGACTTATCTTAACTTTCTTTAAGGAAAATAGTTTATGTATTCCACCCTGTACACTTCAATGCCAGGTTAAACTTAAAGTGATACAAGTATCAGTTAATTTTATACTATTAGTGACTGGTTTCGCTTTGAGCTGCGTAACACAAAATGAATGGCAAAATAAAACTAACATGACTCTGTCACTTTGTCAATTTTACAAAAACTTAAAATACTGTTAGTAAACTTAAAAGTACAAGGTATGATACTCTCATTCCTAGATAGAATAACAAAATATTTATGTCACATGCCTTTTAGAACACTTTGTTAAATGTCCTAATTTGCCCTGAGTGACACCGAGTATACACCAATTCTATCTATAAAAGTATCATGGACATAGGAGGTGACCTGCATGTATCATGTGCTCAAGCACATATTTCACAAAATAGTAACTCAATTATGAGTTAAATCAAAGATACCAAAATTTTGAGAAAATAAGAATAACATACATGAATGTGAATAATTTTGAGAAAATCTCTGGACATCTCTTAATGCACAGGAAAGTTTCATAATTCAGAAGCTTAAACATGTTGAATCAAATCAACTATTAATTCTCAAAATATTACATGCAAATCTTAAATGGTGTTAGTACAATAATATTATGAACATCTAAGTAATACTCTTAACTCAGTACCTTTAAATCAGATATCATCAGGTTTAGGAATAGTTTTCATAATAATAGCTCATCACACAAATTTAAGAAATTTTGTGAATAGGAAAACTTTTGAAGAACTTTTAGACAATAAAAATCAGTCCGAAACTTATTACGATCTTCACCAAATTCCAGAACATGAAACCTTAGATATGGTAATATCCAAATATGAGCTTGACTTTCTGAAGAAATCAAATAAAAGCAGTAAAATAAACAAAATAAACTGTTTTGACATACCTGCAAAGGGAGAGAAGATGGTGGTTAAGTGTGTCCTTGGTGCTGACTATAGAGGTACTGCCCAAGGAGCACACCACCAGTAATAAATTGATTGTTATGCAAATTAGCACAGATAGAGGGCAGCTATCCATGTAGGCTAATTTCCATGCAGGTTACACTCTCCCCGCTACAAGAAAATGGCGTGGTCGACATTTAGCGCCGAATCGGACTGGGCCAGTTTGATTTCGTGGGCTCGTTGAAGCAGCTTCTGGGTGAACTCTTGGAGTCTTGCACTGGTCTTACGTAGAGCGTTACCACGCGCTTGAAGTTGGAGGGAGTGGGCAACAATGCCTGACTGCACCGTAGGTGTCTGGTTGCTTGAGGCATCTGGTGCATCTGGTTGCTGTTGTTGTAGTCGTGCTGACCGTCTTGGTGGCGTGGCAGCTTCAGGATTGGTATCTTTCTCTGTACTTGCAGAAGCTGTAGAGATGGCAGATGGTTACAAGGCAGCAACATGTTTCGGTGCAAAGTGCGAAGAGGGCCTGAAGCGGTCTCTGGTCTAACATCATACACTGGTAGATCCGGGTTTACACGTCGCACCACAACATATATATCTGCATCCCATCTGTCGCCGATCTTGTGCTTTCCCTGGATGCCAACCTTCTTCACCAACACTCTGTCATCAGGTTGAAGGGCATTCTCCCTTGACTTAATGTCATATCTGGCCTTGTTCGTGGCTGCTGCATTTGTGACTCCTTTGGACGCCAGATCGTATGCATATTCCAACCGCTCTTGAAGTTTTGCTGCATAGCTGGTTGAAGTCACTGGCTTGGTTGGTGGCGGAATGGGTTTCAGGCCAAACAACACATCAACTGGCAGGCGTGGATGACGGCCAAACATCAAGAAGTAGGGTGCGAAACCGGTGGCCTCATGCTTGGTAGCGTTGTATGCATGAACCAGAGGGCGACATAGGTTTTCCAGTCGGTCTTCTGGTCAGATGTTAGTGTCCCAAGCATGTTCAGCAAGGTGCGGTTAAAACGTTCGCACTGCCCATTGCCTTGAGGATGATAGGGCGTCGTCCTGGTCTTGGTGATGTTGGCGATCCGGCAAAGGTCAGCGATGACTTTGCTCTCGAAATTGCGGCCTTGGTCCGAGTGCAATCTGGTTGGAAACCCATAATGAACTAAAAAGTTGTCCCATAGAGCTTTAGCAGTAGTCTGCGCAGTCTGGTTCTTCGTTGGAACTGCCACGGCATACTTGGTGAAATGATCTGTGATCACCAGTATGTTCTCGATTCCGCCTTTGGACAGTTCCAAGGTCAGATAATCCATGCTGACAAGCTCTAAGGCGCAGTAGTCAATATGGGAATCAACGGAGCTACATGATGTTGTGTTGGTGCTTTCCGACGAATGCATCGCCACATGTCTTAATTCTGTTAGTCACATCTTGGAACATCCCAGGCCAATAGAAGCGTTGACGGGCCAGCTCCAGAGTGCGTTCCCGGCCAAGTGACCAACATCATCATGGACACCACAGAGTGCTTGGTCGCGATGAGAGGAAGGGACGACGAGCTGGTAGGTAATTTTGCCATCAACTTTCCTCACGCGATGGAGTACATCATGGTGAAAGTGAAGTTTGTCCCATTGCCGGCTGAAACACTTGAAGTCAGGAGACTCATCTCTTGAAGATAAGCGTTTGCCACTTATCTTCATGTCTATGATTCTCTTGATGAGTGGGTCTCCTTCTTGTAAGCGGCGCCATTCTTCCATGGAGGTTGCTGGCAATGCAGGTTGTCCGTCAGATAAGGGAGTCTCAGATTGGTCTGGCACGGCTAGAGATGGAGTAACAACCTGAGGGTTGCAGCAAACAGACTCAATAGGAGGATGGCTAGATTCATCATGGGTGTCTACTAAATGATGGTTGCAGAGAACTCTGGTGACTTCACTGGTCACCTCAACTGGCAAGCTCACAGCAGGCTGGGTCTTATCCGCCGATGAAGGATGAGGCCGTCTTGACAGGCCATCAGCATCGCCATTTCTTTTGCCGGGCGGTAAGACAGACTGAAGTCATAGGCTGATAGGGCTGCCAGCCAGCGATGACCAGTAGCATCTAGTTTGGCAGATGTGGTGACATAAGTAAGTGGATTGTTGTCGGTAACTACTTGAAATGGTCGACCGTATAGGTAATCATGGAACTTGTCTGTGACTGACCATTTCAATGCCAAGAATTCCAGTTTGTGTGCTGGATAGTTCCGTTCACTGGGCTTAAGTCCTCTGCTGGCATAGGCGATGACTCGCTCCTGACCTTCCTGCATTTGATAGAGGGCAGCACCTAAGCCGGCAGTGCTGGCATCGGTGTGCACGATGAAAGGCTGGGAAAAATCAGCAAAGGCCAACACAGGAGGATGACAAAGTTTGTCTTTGATCGCCTCGAATGCTTGCTGGCAGTCACCTGTCCACTTCCACTCTGGTGTTTCTCTGGCAGCAATCTCCTTCTGCTTCTTCCGTCCTTTCCGTTTTGGTCCACCTAGGAGGGCATTCAGAGGCATGGCTATCTTGGAGTAATCTTTCACAAATTTCCTGTAGTACCCAGCGAAGCCGAGAAAAGAGCGCAGATCAGTGACTGTCGTAGGCTCTGGCCACTCACGAAGTGCTTCTGTCTTCTTTGGGTCTGTAGAGACTCCTTCTGAAGAGATAACATGGCCAAGATATCCAACTCGAGGTTGAAACAGGGTGCACTTCGTTGGCTTCAACTTGAGGTGATATTGCTGAAGTCGTTCTAGGACTGATGCAAGGCGCTGAAGATGTTCCTCGAAGGTCGCAGAGTAGACGATGATGTCATCGAGGTATACCAAACACTGCTTCAGGTTAAGATCACCCATGCATCTCTCCATGAGCCGCTGGAATGTGGCGGGAGCGTTGGTTAAACCAAATGGCATCCGATTGCACTCGAAGAAGCCCAATGGCGTTGTGAAAGCAGTTTTCGGTTTGTCCTCTTCGTCCATTTCAATTTGCCAGTAGCCACTCTTCAGATCCAGAGAACTGAACCACTTGGCACCGTAGAGGGCATCTATTGTGTCGTCAATTCTGGGTAAAGGAAAGTTGTCCTTTATGGTCTTCTTGTTCAAGGTTCTGAAAGTCAATGCAGAGGCGTAAGAGTGTTGTCTTTCTTTCTGACTAAGACGATTGGTTGTGCAAATGGACTGTGCGATTCCCTGATGGCACCAGCATCCAACATTTCTTTGAGCAGACACCTGACTTCGTCATACTGCGATGGCGGGATCCGTCGATGGCGCTGCTTGAATGGTGTGTCATCAGTAAGGCGGATTTGGTGGCGCAAAGACAGCCGTCACATGTCCAAGGTCATGTTCGGATTGCGAGAAGACATCTTCAAACTTGTGTAGAAGTTCTCGAACTTGTTGTCGTTGATCATTTGTCAAATTGGCATCTTCCAGACCGATGGCTCGACTGCCATACTTTTCTTTTGCTGTGGTAGGAGGAGTGGTAGCATCGTTTGGAAGTTTTGTTGTCATGTTTTGGAGTTGAACTGTGGTGGCTGCAGACTGCGTATGAAGTCTATCAGGTGGCCCTACCCAATCTGCAGGCTGAAGACTGCAAAGCACAGACTTCGGATGGATGGTGAGTTGTCTTCTGGATGAGTTGGTTATCTGAACTGGTATATATTGCAGAGGCTCTTTAATAGTCACTGCACTTGGCATGATGGTCAGACTGCTGGAGATACCGGCACGTTGACTCGGTTCAGTGACTGCATCGTAGACACCAATCCCCGGGGTTGACCTCACCATTCCCCACACAACAGTAGTCTGCTGAGCTTCTACAGTCATTGGCTTTTTGTTCATACTCCGAACTTGATTTGGTTGGTCACGCTGTAAGAATCTGCCTCTCTTGACAAGTTGCTGAAAAGCTAAGTTCCAGGCAGTTGAGGACGTTTGTTTTGAGCCAACTTGTTTGTGACATGGTCTGATTAGATTAGTACCAATCACAACTGGAACTTTCTGGTTGTATCTGGTGTCTTCCACCACCAGAACCAAAAGACTGAGAGCGACAGGTGGTTGATGTGGGATTATTTTTGCAGCAATCGAGGCTTCAATGTATCCAATATAGGGAACTTTCTGTCCTCCAGCGCCTTCAACTTCTAACAAATCATCTACAGGATATATTGGTAGATCAGACAGCTGGCTCTTCAGAAAAGACTGGCTGATGGTGGTCACCTGAGATCCAGTGTCAATTAGTGCAAGACAGGAAGTCCCCTCAATTTCAATTTCATCTTCATTCGCTGCTCCCACAAGTCTGTCTAAGATAGAGGCTTTGCTATATTTGGTTGATGGTCCTACTGCTCGCCTCCTGGCAGAGGAACTTGTCCGCTTAAATCAGCTTGCTGTGAAAAACTCGTCCCTGATAAGCAGAATGTCGTTGAGGTGGTGGCTGGTTCATTTGTGATTTAGGTGCTGGCTGGTTATCACCATATGGAGCGGAATGGTGTGAACTGGTATTTCTGTATCCACCACGATAGCTACCTCTGGAGTTGTAACCATTATACCCATTGTTGCCATGGTAACGAGATCGATACTGGGAGTTCTGGTTCCTTTGCCATGTTTGCGGTTGGTACTTGCCGTTCCAGTGCCCTTTATCATTGTGATGAGAGTTTTGGTTATGAGAGTTGTACTGATGAGAGTTTTGCTGATGAGAGTTTTGCTGATGAGAGTTTTGCTGATGAGAGTTGTGCTGATGAGAGTTCTGCTGATGAGAGTTTTGCTGATGAGAGTTGTGCTGATGAGAGTTGTGCTGATGAGAGTTCGGAACCGGGAGTGTGATTGATTCTGCATCTTCTATGTGGCTGTGGTTGTGGCTGTTGCTCATCACATGTGTTGGCACACACCATAGCAGGGTGCCCTGGCTGCCAGCATAATGCACACGCTAGGATGTATCCAGGTGGCGGTTCATAAATGGACACCGACTTCTTTGGCTGGTCGACCTGAAGCTGTGCCATGCTTTCTACCAACTGGGCTTGGCTTTGTTTTGGTATCTTCTTGAGTCTCTCCTCCTCTTTGGACACCGCCTTCATCAAATCGGCTGCTGGGCATGCGCTATCATACTTGTAGTGAAGCGTAGCTCTCAACTGTGCGTTGTGTAGGCCCTCGAGAAAACTCGCCTTAAGCTTGATGAGAGTTGTGGTGCCAAGGTTGAATCCACAGTGCAGATTTCCTTCAGTAGGGTCAGAAGTCGCATGTAATATTCCTTAGCTGATTCGGACTTCACTTGTTTGTTTGAGTAAAATTGGGATAATAAGGTGTCCCTGTCAGCTGTGTCATCAAAGAGTTCATCCAGGCGGTAAATAATATCATGTACATTGCGACAGTCTTCCACATGCAGTTGAGGAGTGCCTCGTAGAGAGTTTCGGATGATAGCTACGGGATATGTGGGGTCATCCAGGATTAGTTGACGTACCATCCGCTTCCATTCTTGGTAGGTGACCTCTCCAGACTTGGGACGATCGCTGCCAGAAAAGTGGGGTGGCCTACAGGGTACTGGAGGGCGCTGCACTATCATAGGTTGACTTGAGAGTGACCCAAATGGTGAGCGGTCTGATAATCTTGCTGATGAAGACATGTCTGGTCGCCGAGGGGTATCCGGAGTTGACATCGGCTGGCATGTAGGCCTATCTGGAATTTGTGGTCTTTGGCGATGTCGAGGTCTAACTGACTCGGGGTGCTCAGGACTCAAAGTCGGCATGAGTGGTGTGGTGTCGTAGCTACCAGGTGGTGGAGGCTGTTGGGAGTAGTGTGCCATGTTGACCAGCAAATGAAGGATTAGGAAAGTAGAATTGAACAGAGCCAAAGATAAAGCTGCAGGTATGCCAGAACAATTTGAAACTAAAATTTGGAGACAACTGGATTAAATATAATTTGTTTAAGTAAAAGCAAAATGAAAAATCAAGTAAATGTGCAATTTGCTCAATATGCGCATCCAATTATTAAAGCAAAATTAGGGTCAAATAAATATGCAAGTTTAAACTTTCACTTAGTATGGTAAATATACCTTATAAACTTAAACTACACATTTCAAATGCAATCATCACAGAGTTTTGTTTTTTTGAAGAGTTCAAAATGGTGTCGCATCCATTGGGAAGTTGCAAGTCGTCATGTTAAGAATTCTTCCAAGTTCATGCACGGATTCAAATGCGGAAAGATAGAAAAGCTTCATTCAAATAACAAGTTTGCATGCAAAATTCAGATGTGAAAGCGTTGCAAAGTAAGAGAAATATGCACATGCAGTTGTGAAAGTTTAGGTAAAAAGTGCGAGATTGCAAGTGTAGCAAAAATATGTCTGGCTGTTAAGCAAAAGTGTTGATTCTCTTATGAAGATAATTGGCAAGTCTATAAGCATGTAGTGTACAGCACAAGGTGACAACTTATAATGCAGATATGAGCATGCAAATAACTAGTAGAAAGGTTATCAGCTCGGCGATGAGTTGCAGTGCTATCAATGCAATTATTATCAGCGTGCATGCATGAAAATGCGGCAAATGTTAAAATGCAGATACATGTATATGAATCACACCAAACAGAAATGTAGTAGCAGCTTTCCAAATTCACCAATGAGTTGCAATGTTTTCAATATAAGCAGCGTGCATGCAGTGTGCAACAAAATTTAAACAATAAAGTCATTTCTATGCTCCAAGCTAGCGTGGGTGCCCAGGCAAAATTTGAAGTCTATACAACAAGGCCTATAATATTATCAAATTAAGAGAAGTATAAATAACTTCAATTTGTAATAAAAAAAAAATATAATAAATCAAATGCTTTGCACCTTAAATAGGCAAATACAAAATAAATATATGGAAATAGATATTTCTAAAAGTAAAACATATAAATATATCATGTGCAAAGCCCCACGTTGCAGACGCCAATTATGTAACGGTATTTTGTGGCCTTTAAATTACTTGTTGTTTAGATTTTACCAAATTTCAACCATGGGACTTTCTCGCGTTGTTGCACTTAAAATGTACTGGGTACTTGTTAACAATAGTAATCAAACGTCAGTTCAATCCAATAATAATGTTCAAATGCATGTACACTACGCTTTATTTTCACTCCAGGTTTTACTCATAGTCATATACATGTTGTAGGTTAATTTTGCTGAGGTAGGGTACCAGTACCAAGGACAACCTGCAAAGGGAGAGAAGATGGTGGTTAAGTGTGTCCTTGGTGCTGACTATAGAGGTACTGCCCTTAAATACGAGATTCGGTAAAAAATATGAACTGTATTTGAAATGATTTAATTTACAACTAAAGCATGTATACCAAAAGTCAGAAACATAACTAACGCACGAGCAATAATAAAGCTAATCCTGGTTATGGCCATATATTAATAAAACACTTTGCCAAAATAAACATCAAATCATACTAACTAGATAACTATCAAAACTAAGGATAAGTTGATAATGATAATTTCCACATGATGGAATAGATAAACATAATGTTTCATCAAACTTCTTAAAATACAAATCAAAAGGAACTTCATGATCAAAAACAAGAAAATCATTTCGGAAATAGCCAAAACAAATTAGTTAAGATCAACAATAATCATTTTGGAAATAGCCAAAACTAATTATTAAGATAAACAATATGCATTTTTATAGCACTCAATCAATAAAAATCATTGAGGTGAAGAGGTGTGCCTTTGTTCACACAAACCTCTAAACATGCACACATGGCTATGGATAGGCAGAGAAACAAAGCAAACATGTCTCTTATCAGTGCACATGGTCCTTATCCAAACATTGGCCAGATAGTTTGAAAGGACTTATCTTAACTTTCTTTAAGGAAAATAGTTTATGTATTCCACCCTGTACACTTCAATGCCAGGTTAAACTTAAAGTGATACAAGTATCAGTTAATTTTATACTATTAGTGACTGGTTTCGCTTGAGCTGCGTAACACAAAATGAAAAAAAAAAATAAAACTAACATGACTCTGTCACTTTGTCAATTTTACAAAAACTTAAAATACTGTTAGTAAACTTAAAAGTACAAGGTATGATACTCTCATTCCTAGATAGAATAACAAAATATTTATGTCACATGCCTTTTAGAACACTTTGTTAAATGTCCTAATTTGCCCTGAGTGACACCTAGTATACACCAATTCTATCTAATAAATGTATCATGGACATAGGAGGTGACCTGCATGTATCATGTGCTCAAGCACATATTTCACAAAATAGTAACTCAATTATGAGTTAAATCAAAGATACCAAAATTTTGAGAAAATAAGAATAACATACATGAATGTGAATAATTTTGAGAAAATCTCTGGACATCTCTTAATGCACAGGAAAGTTTCATAATTCAGAAGCTTAAACATGTTGAATCAAATCAACTATTAATTCTCAAAATATTACATGCAAATCTTAAATGGTGTTAGTACAATAATATTATGAACATCTAAGTAATACTCTTAACTCAGTACCTTTAAATCAGATATCATCAGGTTTAGGAATAGTTTTCATAATAATAGCTCATCACACAAATGTAAGAAATTTTGTGAATAGGAAAACTTTTGAAGAACTTTTAGACAATAAAAATCAGTCCGAAACTTATTACGATATTCACCAAATTCCAGAACATGAAACCTTAGATATGGTAATATCCAAATATGAGCTTGACTTTCTGAAGAAATCAAATAAAAGCAGTAAAATAAACAAAATAAACTGTTTTGACATACCTGCAAAGGGAGAGAAGATGGTGGTTAAGTGTGTCCTTGGTGCTGACTATAGAGGTACTGCCCAAGGAGCACACCACCAGTAATAAATTGATTGTTATGCAAATTAGCACAGATAGAGGGCAGCTATCCATGTAGGCTAATTTCCATGCAGGTTACACTCTCCCCACTACAAGAAAATGGCGTCCCGACATTTAGCGCTCGGAATCGGACTGGGCCAGTTTGATTTCGTGGGCTCGTTGAAGCAGCTTCTGGGTGAACTCTTGGAGTCTTGCACTGGTCTTACGTAGAGCGTTACCACGCGCTTGAAGTTGGAGGGAGTGGGCAACAATGCCTGACTGCACCGTAGGTGTATGGTTGCTTGAGGCATCTGGTGCATCTGGTTGCTGTTGTTGTAGTCGTGCTGACCGTCTTGGTGGCGTGGCAGCTTCAGGATTGGTATCTTTCTCTGTACTTGCAGAAGCTGTAGTAGATGGCAGATGGTTACAAGGCAGCAACATGTTTCGGTGCAAAGTGCGAAGAGGGCCTGAAGCGGTCTCTGGTCTAACATCATACACTGGTAGATCCGGGTTTACACGCCGCACCACAACATATATATCTGCATCCCATCTGTCGCCGATCTTGTGCTTTCCCTGGATGCCAACCTTCTTCACCAACACTCTGTCATCAGGTTGAAGGGCATTCTCCCTTGACTTAATGTCATATCTGGCCTTGTTCGTGGCTGCTGCATTTGTGACTCCTTTGGACGCCAGATCGTATGCATATTCCAACCGCTCTTGAAGTTTTGCTGCATAGCTGGTTGAAGTCACTGGCTTGGTTGGTGGCGGAATGGGTTTCAGGCCAAACAACACATCAACTGGCAGGCGTGGATGACGGCCAAACATCAAGAAGTAGGGTGCGAAACCGGTGGCCTCATGCTTGGTAGCGTTGTATGCATGAACCAGAGGGCGTACATAGGTTTTCCAGTCGGTCTTCTGGTCAGATGTTAGTGTCCCAAGCATGTTCAGCAAGGTGCGGTTAAAACGTTCGCACTGCCCATTGCCTTGAGGATGATAGGGCGTCGTCCTGGTCTTGGTGATGTTGGCGATCCGCAAAGGTCAGCGATGACTTTGCTCTCGAAATTGCGGCCTTGGTCCGAGTGCAATCTGGTTGGAAACCCATAATGAACTAAAAAGTTGTCCCATAGAGCTTTAGCAGTAGTCTGCGCAGTCTGGTTCTTCGTTGGAACTGCCACGGCATACTTGGTGAAATGATCTGTGATCACCAGTATGTTCTCGATTCCGCCTTTGGACAGTTCCAAGGTCAGATAATCCATGCTGACAAGCTCTAAGGGCGCAGTAGTCAATATGGGAATCAACGGAGCTACATGATGTTGTGTTGGTGCTTTCCGACGAATGCATCGGCCACATGTCTTAATTCTGTTAGTCACATCTTGGAACATCCCAGGCCAATAGAAGCGTTGACGGGCCAGCTCCAGAGTGCGTTCCCGGCCAAAGTGACCAACATCATCATGGACACCACAGAGTGCTTGGTCGCGATGAGAGGAAGGGACGACGAGCTGGTAGGTAATTTTGCCATCAACTTTCCTCACGCGATGGAGTACATCATGGTGAAAGTGAAGTTTGTCCCATTGCCGGCTGAAACACTTGAAGTCAGGAGACTCATCTCTTGAAGATAAGCGTTTGCCACTTATCTTCATGTCTATGATTCTCTTGATGAGTGGGTCTCCTTCTTGTAAGCGGCGCCATTCTTCCATGGAGGTTGCTGGCAATGCAGGTTGTCCGTCAGATAAGGGAGTCTCAGATTGGTCTGGCACGTCTAGAGATGGAGTAACAACCTGAGGGTTGCAGCAAACAGACTCAATAGGAGGATGGCTAGATTCATCATGGGTGTCTACTAAATGATGGTTGCAGAGAACTCTGGTGACTTCACTGGTCACCTCAACTGGCAAGCTCACAGCAGGCTGGGTCTTATCCGCCGATGAAGGATGAGGCCGTCTTGACAGGCCATCAGCATCGCCATTTCTTTTGCCGGGCGGTAAGACAGACTGAAGTCATAGGCTGATAGGGCTGCCAGCCAGCGATGACCAGTAGCATCTAGTTTGGCAGATGTGGTGACATAAGTAAGTGGATTGTTGTCGGTAACTACTTGAAATGGTCGACCGTGATAGGTAATCATGGAACTTGTCTGTGACTGACCATTTCAATGCCAAGAATTCCAGTTTGTGTGCTGGATAGTTCCGTTCACTGGGCTTAAGTCCTCTGCTGGCATAGGCGATGACTCGCTCCTGACCTTCCTGCATTTGATAGAGGGCAGCACCTAAGCCGGCAGTGCTGGCATCGGTGTGCACGATGAAAGGCTGGGAAAAATCAGCAAAGGCCAACACAGGAGGATGACAAAGTTTGTCTTTGATCGCCTCGAATGCTTGCTGGCAGTCACCTGTCCACTTCCACTCTGGTGTTTCTCTGGCAGCAATCTCCTTCTGCTTCTTCCGTCCTTTCCGTTTTGGTCCACCTAGGAGGGCATTCAGAGGCATGGCTATCTTGGAGTAATCTTTCACAAATTTCCTGTAGTACCCAGCGAAGCCGAGAAAAGAGCGCAGATCAGTGACTGTCGTAGGCTCTGGCCACTCACGAAGTGCTTCTGTCTTCTTTGGGTCTGTAGAGACTCCTTCTGAAGAGATAACATGGCCAAGATATCCAACTCGAGGTTGAAACAGGGTGCACTTCGTTGGCTTCAACTTGAGGTGATATTGCTGAAGTCGTTCTAGGACTGATGCAAGGCGCTGAAGATGTTCCTCGAAGGTCGCAGAGTAGACGATGATGTCATCGAGGTATACCAAACACTGCTTCAGGTTAAGATCACCCATGCATCTCTCCATGAGCCGCTGGAATGTGGCGGGAGCGTTGGTTAAACCAAATGGCATCCGATTGCACTCGAAGAAGCCCAATGGCGTTGTGAAAGCAGTTTTCGGTTTGTCCTCTTCGTCCATTTCAATTTGCCAGTAGCCACTCTTCAGATCCAGAGAACAGAACCACTTGGCACCGTAGAGGACATCTATTGTGTCGTCAATTCTGGGTAAAGGAAAGTTGTCCTTTATGGTCTTCTTGTTCAAGGTTCGAAAGTCAATGCAGAGGCGAAGAGTGTTGTCTTTCTTTCTGACTAAGACGATTGGTTGTGCAAATGGACTGTGCGATTCCCTGATGGCACCAGCATCCAACATTTCTTTGAGCAGACACCTGACTTCGCCATACTGCGATGGCGGGATCCGTCGATGGCGCTGCTTGAATGGTGTGTCATCAGTAAGGCGGATTTGGTGGCGACAGCCGTCACATGTCCAAGGTCATGTTCGGATTGCAGAAGACATCTTCAAACTTGTGTAGAAGTTCTCGAACTTGTTGTCGTTGATCATTTGTCAAATTGGCATCTTCCAGACCGATGGCTCGACTGCCATACTTTTCTTTTGCTGTGGTAGGAGGAGTGGTAGCATCGTTTGGAAGTTTTGTTGTCATGTTTTGGAGTTGAACTGTGGTGGCTGCAGACTGCGTATGAAGTCTATCAGGTGGCCCTACCCAATCTGCAGGCTGAAGACTGCAAAGCACAGACTTCGGATGGATGGTGAGTTGTCTTCTGGATGAGTTGGTTATCTGAACTGGTATATATTGCAGAGGCTCTTTAATAGTCACTGCACTTGGCATGATGGTCAGACTGCTGGAGATACCGGCACGTTGACTCGGTTCAGTGACTGCATCGTAGACACCAATCCCCGGGGTTGACCTCACCATTCCCCACACAACAGTAGTCTGCTGAGCGTCTATAGTCATTGGCTTTTTGTTCATACTCCGAACTTGATTTGGTTGGTCACGCTGTAAGAATCTGCCTCTCTTGACAAGTTGCTGAAAAGCTAAGTTCCAGGCAGTTGAGGACGTTTGTTTTGAGCCAACTTGTTTGTGACATGGTCTGATTAGATTAGTACCAATCACAACTGGAACTTTCTGGTTGTATCTGGTGTCTTCCACCACCAGAACCAACAGCCCGCGAGCGACAGGTGGTTGATGTGGGATTATTTTTGCAGCAATCGAGGCTTCAATGTATCCAATATAGGGAACTTTCTGTCCTCCAGCGCCTTCAACTTCTAACAAATCATCTACAGGATATATTGGTAGATCAGACAGCTGGCTCTTCAGAAAAGACTGGCTGATGGTGGTCACCTGAGATCCAGTGTCAATTAGTGCAAGACAGGAAGTCCCCTCAATTTAAATTTCATCTTCATTCGCTGCTCCCACAAGTCTGTCTAAGATAGAGGCTTTGCTATATTTGGTTGATGGTCCTACTGCTCGCCTCCTGGCAGAGGAACTTGTCCGCTTAAATCAGCTTGCTGTGAAAAACTGCGTCCCTGATAAGCAGAATGTCGTTGAGGTGGTGGCTGGTTCATTTGTGATTTAGGTGCTGGCTGGTTATCACCATATGGAGCGGAATGGTGTGAACTGGTATTTCTGTATCCACCACGATAGCTACCTCTGGAGTTGTAACCATTATACCCATTGTTGCCATGGTAACGAGATCGATACTGGGAGTTCTGGTTCCTTTGCCATGTTTGCGGTTGGTACTTGCCGTTCCAGTGCCCTTTATCATTGTGATGAGAGTTTTGGTTATGAGAGTTGTACTGATGAGAGTTTTGCTGATGAGAGTTTTGCTGATGAGAGTTTTGCTGATGAGAGTTGTGCTGATGAGAGTTTTGCTGATGAGAGTTTTGCTGATGAGAGTTGTGCTGATGAGAGTTTTGCTGATGAGAGTTGTGCTGATGAGAGTTCTGCTGATGAGAGTTTTGCTGATGAGAGTTGTGCTGATGAGAGTTGTGCTGATGAGAGTTCGGAACCGGGGAGTGTGATTGATTCTGCATCTTCTGCGGTGGCTGTGGTTGTGGCTGTTGCTCATCACATGTGTTGGCACACACCATAGCAGGGTGCCCTGGCTGCCAGCATAATGCACACGCTAGGATGTATCCAGGTGGCGGTTCATAAATGGACACCGACTTCTTTGGCTGGTCGACCTGAAGCTGTGCCATGCTTTCTACCAACTGGGCTTGGCTTTGTTTTGGTATCTTCTTGAGTCTCTCCTCCTCTTTGGACACCGCCTTCATCAAATCGGCTGCTGGGCATGCGCTATCATACTTGTAGTGAAGCGTAGCTCTCAACTGTGCGTTGTGTAGGCCCTCGTAGAAAACTCGTCTTAAGCTTGATGAGAGTTGTGGTGCCAAGGTTGAATCCACAGTGCAGATTTCCTTCAGTAGGGTCAGAAGTCGCATGTAATATTCCTTAGCTGATTCGGACTTCACTTGTTTGTTTGAGTAAAATTGGGATAATAAGGTGTCCCTGTCAGCTGTGTCATCAAAGAGTTCATCCAGGCGGTAAATAATATCATGTACATTGCGACAGTCTTCCACATGCAGTTGAGGAGTGCCTCAGAGAGAGTTTCGGATGATAGCTACGGGATATGTGGGGTCATCCAGGATTAGTTGACGTACCATCCGCTTCCATTCTTGGTAGGTGACCTCTCCAGACTTGGGACGATCGCTGCCAGAAAAGTGGGGTGGCCTACAGGGTACTGGAGGGCGCTGCACTATCATAGGTTGACTTGAGAGTGACCCAAATGGTGAGCGGTCTGATAATCTTGCTGATGAAGACATGTCTGGTCGCCAAGGGGTATCCGGAGTTGACATCGGCTGGCATGTAGGCCTATCTGGAATTTGTGGTCTTTGGCGATGTCGAGGTCTAACTGACTCGGGGTGCTCAGGACTCAAAGTCGGCATGAGTGGTGTGGTGTCGTAGCTACCAGGTGGTGGAGGCTGTTGGGAGTAGTGTGCCATGTTGACCAGCAAATGAAGGATTAGGAAAGTAGAATTGAACAGAGCCAAAGATAAAGCTGCAGGTATGCCAGAACAATTTGAAACTAAAATTTGGAGACAACTGGATTAAATATAATTTGTTTAAGTAAAAGCAAAATGAAAAATCAAGTAAATGTGCAATTTGCTCAATATGCGCATCCAATTATTAAAGCAAAATTAGGGTCAAATAAATATGCAAGTTTAAACTTTCACTTAGTATGGTAAATATACCTTATAAACTTAAACTACACATTTCAAATGCAATCATCACAGAGTTTTGTTTTTTTGAAGAGTTCAAAATGGTGTCGCATCCATTGGGAAGTTGCAAGTCGTCATGTTAAGAATTCTTCCAAGTTCATGCACGGATTCAAATGCGGAAAGTTAGCGAAGCTTCATCCAAATAACAAGTTTGCATGCAAAATTCAGATGTGAAAGCGTTGCAAAGTAAGAGAAATATGCACATGCAGTTGTGAAAGTTTAGGTAAAAAGTGCGAAATTGCAAGTGTAGCAAAAATATGTCTGGCTGTTAAGCAAAAGTGTTGATTCTCTTATGAAGATAATTGGCAAGTCTATAAGCATGTAGTGTACAGCACAAGGTGACAACTTATAATGCAGATATGAGCATGCAAATAACTAGTAGAAAGGTTATCAGCTCGGCGATGAGTTGCAGTGCTATCAATGCAATTATTATCAGCGTGCATGCATGAAAATGCGGCAAATGTTAAAATGCAGATACATGTATATGAATCACACCAAACAGAAATGTAGTAGCAGCTTTCCAAATTCACCAATGAGTTGCAATGTTTTCAATATAAGCAGCGTGCATGCAGTGTGCAACAAAATTTAAACAATAAAGTCATTTCTATGCTCCGGCTAGCGTGGGTGCCCAGGCAAAATTTGGAAGTCTATACAACAAGGCCTATAATATTATCAAATTAAGAGAAGTATAAATAACTTCAATTTGTAATAAAAAAAAAATATAATAAATCAAATGCTTTGCACCTTAAATAGGCAAATACAAAATAAATATATGGAAATAGATATTTCTAAAAGTAAAACATATAAATATATCATGTGCAAAGCCCCACGTTGCAGACGCCAATTATGTAACGGGTATTTTGTGGCCTTTAAATTACTTGTTGTTTAGATTTTACCAAATTTCAACCATGGGACTTTCTCGCGTTGTTGCACTTAAAATGTACTGGGTACTTGTTAACAATAGTAATCAAACGTCAGTTCAATCCAATAATAATGTTCAAATGCATGTACACTACGCTTTATTTTCACTCCAGGTTTTACTCATAGTCATATACATGTTGTAGGTTAATTTTGCTGAGGTAGGGTACCAGTACCAAGGACAACCTGCAAAGGAGAGAAGATGGTGGTTAAGTGTGTCCTTGGTGCTGACTATAGAGGTACTGCCCTTAAATACGAGATTAGGTAAAAATATGAACTGTATTTGAAATGATTTAATTTACAACTAAAGCATGTATACCAAAAGTCAGAAACATAACTAACGCATACGAGCAATAATAAAGCTAATCCTGGTTATGGCCATATATTAATAAAACACTTTGCCAAAATAAACATCAAATCATACTAACTAGATAACTATCAAAACTAAGGATAAGTTGATAATGATAATTTCCACATGATGGAATAGATAAACATAATGTTTCATCAAACTTCTTAAAATACAAATCAAAAGGAACTTCATGATCAAAAAAAACAAGAAAATCATTTCGGAAATAGCCAAAACAAATTAGTTAAGATCAACAATAATCATTTTGGAAATAGCCAAAACTAATTATTAAGATAAACAATATGCATTTTTATAGCACTCAATCAATAAAAATCATTGAGGTGAAGAGGTGTGCCTTTGTTCACACAAACCTCTAAACATGCACACATGGCTATGGATAGGCAGAGAAACAAAGCAAACATGTCTCTTATCAGTGCACATGGTCCTTATCCAAACATTGGCCAGATAGTTTGAAAGGACTTATCTTAACTTTCTTTAAGGAAAATAGTTTATGTATTCCACCCTGTACACTTCAATGCCAGGTTAAACTTAAAGTGATACAAGTATCAGTTAATTTTATACTATTAGTGACTGGTTTCGCTTGAGCTGCGTAACACAAAATGAATGGCAAAAATAAAACTAACATGACTCTGTCACTTTGTCAATTTTACAAAAACTTAAAATACTGTTAGTAAACTTAAAAGTACAAGGTATGATACTCTCATTCCTAGATAGAATAACAAAATATTTATGTCACATGCCTTTTAGAACACTTTGTTAAATGTCCTAATTTGCCCTGAGTGACACCGAGTATACACCAATTCTATCTATAAAAGTATCATGGACATAGGAGGTGACCTGCATGTATCATGTGCTCAAGCACATATTTCACAAAATAGTAACTCAATTATGAGTTAAATCAAAGATACCAAAATTTTGAGAAAATAAGAATAACATACATGAATGTGAATAATTTTGAGAAAATCTCTGGACATCTCTTAATGCACAGGAAAGTTTCATAATTCAGAAGCTTAAACATGTTGAATCAAATCAACTATTAATTCTCAAAATATTACATGCAAATCTTAAATGGTGTTAGTACAATAATATTATGAACATCTAAGTAATACTCTTAACTCAGTACCTTTAAATCAGATATCATCAGGTTTAGGAATAGTTTTCATAATAATAGCTCATCACACAAATTTAAGAAATTTTGTGAATAGGAAAACTTTTGAAGAACTTTTAGACAATAAAAATCAGTCCGAAACTTATTACGATCTTCACCAAATTCCAGAACATGAAACCTTAGATATGGTAATATCCAAATATGAGCTTGACTTTCTGAAGAAATCAAATAAAAGCAGTAAAATAAACAAAATAAACTGTTTTGACATACCTGCAAAGGGAGAGAAGATGGTGGTTAAGTGTGTCCTTGGTGCTGACTATAGAGGTACTGCCCAAGGAGCACACCACCAGTAATAAATTGATTGTTATGCAAATTAGCACAGATAGAGGGCAGCTATCCATGTAGGCTAATTTCCATGCAGGTTACATCATGAACAAGTTTGTTTGATCTTGTTCATAATTGTATGTGTCGATAGGTTTCATCCTTTAACTACACATCCTTAATGATCAATGATAATAGTCGGCTTTTACAGGGATGGCGCTCTCCCATTTCTATGAACTCCATAGCGCCATTAGGCGAACGTTTACGGTATGGGGATGAATCGCTACAGTAAACTGATACTACTAGCAAGTATCTGTTGTGCTCATGTAGGGTTGGGTGTAGGAGTGTACTGTGCAGGGTGTTTGTGTGTGGTGGGATGGCCGGGTGGGTGGGATTGTATGTGTGTGTACTATACCGTAAAACCTTGTCTACAAGCATATAGAGTGCTTTTGATGAAAGCTAAATTAATCCAGGCGCCCTCCACAAAATTATAACATTATGGAGCATGAGCAAATAAGTTACTGATACAACCGTATACAAACAAGTATTATTGAAAGATCAATCTATTATATTTGCATATTTACGGCTGCTTCAAATTGAATTAGCTTTCATCAAAACACTCTATATGCTTGTGGACGAGGTTTTACGCTATATGTTCAATATGCATTCTAGTGCTTTATTTATTTATTTATTTAAAGTGTTTTGCATATTCCGTTGCAACATGGGCCTCTGGAATAATTACTTTATGATAGGCCTATATATCATCATTGTTAACCACTTAAAGGTCCGTAACCCGATCGACAGCATCATCCCCCGATTTTTTTCATTGTTGATGAGGTTTTGGTATCACATAATAGATACTATTTTCTCATTACTATCCTGAAATTTGACGCTCCAAGTCGATGTATTTCGGAGAAATCATGAAACACAGCGGTTTTACAGGCTACCAGTTGTTCGCATTTTACACGACACAGGAGTTTTGGGTAGTCATAGAATGAAATCGGAATAGATTCGGAAGACTTCACCCCAGTACCAATTCGTCCGCAAAAATACATCAAATAGGCCCCCTAATGTCAAACTATAGATGGCGCTATAATGATATAAAAAAAAAAACAAAAATAAAGAAATACATAAGAGGCGAAATAAATAAGGAAACATGACCTATATTGTCAAGCATGATACGAGGAATATGAAAAAAATTATGAGAGCACCTCCCCCCATTAAAAAATTAGTTAAAAAATAAAACAAACAAAAATCATAAATATGTGAAAATGTGCATCATATAGCTAAAAATAAAGAAATAATTAAGCGAAGTAAATACAGCATGGGCTATCTTGTCAAGAATGATAATGAGCGCAGTGATATGTAATGTTTTTAAGATTAATCAGTATGAATAGAGGGTATAAAAGTGTACAGGGCGAGCCGGTTTTTCAGTGCCAAGGCGAACACTTCCTGTTTCCACCGGGACATGCGCTCGGCCGTTGTTTCGGGATGCCTGACCAGAATGCAATTCACGCGTACCAGTGTATTGGCTTGCTAATTATGCTAATTATTCACATTTATGCTGAAATTGTACCTGTTTTCTCACATAGATGGATAAAGGGGACAATATTTGACATTGTATGTAAGTTTGAAGAGAATCCATATCCTAAACCGATAGGGTTACCCCCCTTTAACAATTAACAACAACAATGTCATTTACATTTTCGAACTAAATGTATTAAAGATTTTTAACAAAGAATATCTTTTAATTTTTGTTTCGTTGGCAATATTTCATGAATGAATGAATCTTTATTTCCATAATAAAAAACAACAAAATACAAAGAAATTCAACATCATAAAAATAAAACAAGACAATTATGGAGGAGATGATCGAAAGGCCAATAAGGCCAGCATTGACCATCCCTTACAGAACTAAATTAATACAACAACAAACAAACAGAGTATATTAAGCCTATCACACAAGAACAAAAAACGGGGCTCCAAGAACTAGTTGTAAAATGAGATTAGCTGTGTATTATATTTGTTTCAAAAATGTTTGATTGAGTTTGCTACTTTAAGGTTATCGTTCAGGGAATTCCATAACAGTGGGCGGTAGTCCTGATTGAATGATCAGTGAATACTTTCTTGTTTCTTGTTTGATTATACTTATTACTGTTTCTTGTGTGATAGCTATGAATATCGGATCGTTTTAGAAAGAAACTGTCAAATGAACATGGCAGTTGTTAGCCGTAACCACAAAAATAATCGGCAATCATATAATATTCTTTTAACTTTTCACCAAATATTTAAATATGCTTAAATTTTTGACTTGACATGAATGTGAGGACCAAAATCTGAAAGTGTGGTGGCCATACCTTTTATGGTTTGTATTTTATAAGCCAAAATATGAAATAAGATGCATATTTTTAATTGATTCAGACAATCCTGGAAAAAAATAGTTGGCACACTTTGAAAAGGCAAGTGAAACATACATGAGATATACAGGATATACAGGCATGAGAATCTTCCTTTTTAAAAACGGAATTCCTTTTTTTTGCCCAAATTTCCGCTTTTTTTCTTCTTTTTAGCCCGTTTTTGAACATTTTTACCATATTTTATGTGCATTTTCCTTTTTTCACAGAATTTTCCTTTTTTTTCATTGAAATGTATTGTCATGCCTGGATATATGTGAAGCACAGACTCCCCATGTATCTCATCCATTCCTACTCCTCATCTTTCAATGTTGGAGGGTCTCATGGACATGTTGATATACCAAAAGACAGGCAAAGTATGCCAACCTTTTTCTCCAGGATTGTAGGTCAACAATGGGCTACACCCACCCAACTTTTGGACTCGAACTTCCCATTCAGTCCTGAGCCTTATTATTGTTTTCATTCCAAATAAATAAACAACAAATGTTAGTAATTTGGGCATGTCTTGACAGAAAAGTTGGTTAATGGAAGGTGCTTCTGCTACCTGTGGTTCGATTCCACACCCAACAAAGTCACTCTGCATAATGCCTATTCAAAATAACAACCCATCTACATAAGTGGGTGGAAGGTGGAGTTCCATCCAGCCTCCAGTATTTTGGCAAAATCTTGAAGGGAAAAAAAACCCAGCTAAAATAAATTGTTATGCAGCCCATACACGATCAAAGTATTGATATGCAGGGTGGATACAAATTCTACCATTGTGTGTTCAATAGTAGATTTTGTATCCACTCTTGTATCTTGGGTCTTTGATATTGATCAATAAGATTGAACATGTATGGGCCACATTAGACACTAACAGCCTTTCCGCCACCTCCATTCACCCCTCTGCTCATCTGGGATCCGCCCCTACATAAGGGGTGTCATATTGTGTGATCCGAAGGGTACACTTTGGGATTGCTTCAGATACCACCTCGTTAGCAATCTGCAGCTTTTATAAGGTCGTTTTATGTTCTATAATTTTCCTGGTGCGTTAACTGTGATTAAATCTAGACACACTTTCAAAATTCTGTTTTTGACACAATTATATTTTATTAAACTAATATACCCTGCAAATATCAAGACTCAAGGTGCTGTAATTTTGTCAAAATCAGAGATTTCGAATAAAACGCAGGAACCGTTGTTTAATTATCATGATGGAAATATTAGTCGAACGCATACGCGATGTTCATAACAGCTAAGACAGTATGTACATGGCGTATGGGACTGTGGCACACACCACGGATGGTGCCGTATTACAACCGATGGTGTGACATTCATGACATCGGCGCTGGTAAAGTTGATTTTTTAAACTTCCGTGGTAATGCCTGTGCGTATACCAGTGTAAATGCAAAAGCAATAAACAATCACGCTGATTGGCTGATCAATGCACTTGACAACAAGCCGGCTGACCCATTGGTCTTCGGCGCGGCGCGTAGTAGGCGACCTTGTCACTTCTACGCGATTGCAATTCACCAGCGTGTACCCCGACCACGGAAGTTTTAAAAAATCAACTTTAGTAATCACATTTTCTTTGCTTTACCTGAGTTGTTCGGCTCAAAATTAAAAGTGGACATATCTGATAATAAAAGTCAACATTTTATGGCAAAGAAATACTAATCTATTTTGTACAAATCTGGAACTTTACTGTCCAAATACACCTATTTTGGCATGTTAACTCCAACATTTTGGCGTGTTTATAACTATAGATAGACTAGACACAATTTTAATAATTCATGTTTTGTAAGGCAGTTGTTAGTAAAAGTTGATATTAGGTATATTTACAAGGTATCTTTACTAATTTGGACCTGCTGAATCCAAAAAAGGTGATGAGCAAGCATTATATATGACCCTCAAAATTACACCAGAAATGATCCCATAGGGTCATACAAGGGTCACATTTTGTACAGTTTCACTCCCAACAAGTGATATGCATTTATTAACCTATAATCAAAACCTGTTAGAAAGCAGGCCTCAATTTATGCCCATTCCATTTATAAGTGGGGTATCATATATGTTCATTTGGTGTAAACTTTTGGGGAAGGTACATGTACATGGTAAATCACTTTTTAAACATGTTAAAGGAAGGGGTATGAACGTTTGGACAGTATTTATTGTGGGACATTAGAGCACATCAGACATATTGAATTGCATTCTGAATACGAAGAATGTCCTTCTGATATCAAATAATTTTGATTTTTTGAAATTAGCAATGTAATACACATTTTATGGCAAATCATTAAAATTGATATTTTTGATATTTAACAGTACTTGAAGTAAACTTTATAAATCTGATGATTTATACTTAAAGTGTATGTAGGTGGGATGAAAAGCCGACGATTAATTGAAAATTTTGACCTTTCATTATTGAAGATATGGATTTTTTCCCCAAAACACCAAAAAAAGGTCTTTTTGGGAAAAAAATCCATATCTTCAATATAAAAGGTCAACATTTTCAATTGATCGTCGGCTTTTCATCCCAGCTACATACACTTTAAGAATATATCATTAGATTTATCAAATTTATTTTGAGGACAGTTATATATCACAAATTTGAAAAATATCAAATTTTAATAATTTGTCATAAAATTTGTATTATATCGTGAATTTCAAAAAATAAAAATTATTTGATATCAGAAAGACATGCTTCGTATTCAGAATGCAATTCGATACGTCTGAGGTGCTCTCATGTCCCACAAAAAATACTGTCGAAACATATATAAATGCTCATTCTAGATCCCTTAATCATTTAGCCAAATTTGTATTATTTATTTACATGTAAACTTTTCAGAAAAATATGAAACCTATTCTCCTATACATCACAAATACTAAACTAAATTGACACCCTCCCTTTTTTTTATACAAATTATCACAATTTGAATTTGTATTTTAATGCATCCTAAACATTTATAATCGTCTAAAACACTCTAAATGCTACTGTTTATAGCTAAGCAACATGTTTAGGTATCAAATACCAACCTGTATATCTATCTATCTTCTTTACTAATAAAATAATAAGCGGGCTGTATCTGTCTATCTGTCTGTCTATCTGTCTGTCCGGCTATGCGTTCCTTGCCGCTTTGACGATCGAGCGAAATTTCGGATATGGGTAGGTGACGGGAAAAGCATGTTGACTGGGTGGTTTTGAAGGGCCCCTCGAGGTCAAAGGTCATCTAGGGGCAAAATACCCCAACTGGATAGCAAAAGCAGCAGCAAGTGGATACAAAGATGTGTAATGGGCAACTATGGACAAGTTTCATTCAGCTTTTGGCTGTCTGCCCAATTTGAAATGCACTGTAATGTCTACCCAGAATGCATTGCTGCAAAGCTACAGGTGCACTATACTAAAATAATGAGCGGTCTCTGTAAGTCTGTCCGGCTATGCGTTTCGCTGCGTCGGCGCCGACGATCGATCCGATATTTCGGATATAGATAGGTACCGGGCGACGCTGTTCGTGAGGTGGGTTCAAAGGTCATCGGAGGTCAAAGGTCAAATTTTCAAACTTTGTCCGATCGGGCCCAAACTTGGTGGGTGGAATCCTTGATAGGAGGGGAATATATGTGCGAAATAAAATCGAGGTCAACTGAGATGAGGTCAAAGGTCATTACGGAGGGGGTCAAATTTCAAACTTTGTCCGATCGGGCTCAAACTTGGTGGGTCGAAACCTTCGTATGAGGGGAGCATGAAAAACATTATATGGAGGCCATCCGAGGTCAAAGGTCAAAGGTCATGGATTTCAAACTTTGTCCTATCGGCCTCAAACTTGGTGGGTGGAATCCTTGATACGAGGGGAATATATGCGCAAAACAAAATTGCGGTCAACCGAGGTCAAAGGTCATGTAGGGGCTAAATTTAAACTTTGCCATATTGGGCTTAAACTTGATAGGTGGAATCCTTCGTATGAGGGGAGCATGAACAACATTACACTGAGGTCATCCGAGGTCAAAGGTCATCTGGGGTCAAACAGTATCGCTATCATGCCAGTGCTCTCACA
The DNA here is from genome assembly GCF_039555335.1 of Amphiura filiformis. Lineage (NCBI taxonomy): Eukaryota > Metazoa > Echinodermata > Ophiuroidea > Amphilepidida > Amphiuridae > Amphiura > Amphiura filiformis. The sequence goes on from NC_092634.1 coordinate 14,124,973, forward strand.
GCATCAGGGCTCTCACAGCAGCAGGTGCACTAGTTACTAATAAAATAATAAGCGGGCTGTATCTGTCTATCTCTCTCTCTCTATCTGTCTGTCCGGCTATGCGTTCCGCCGCGCTTTGACGCATCGAGCCGAAATTTCGGATATGGGTAGGTGACGGGAAAAGCATGTTGACTGGGTGGTTTTTGAAGGGCCCCTCGAGGTCAAAGGTCATCTAGGGGCAAAATACCCCAACTGGATAGCAAAAGCAGCAGCAAGTGGATACAAAGATGTGTACTGGGCAACTCTGGACATGTTTCATTCAGCTTTTGGCTGTCTGCCCAATTTGAAATGCACTGTAATGTCTACCCAGAATGCATTGCTGCAAAGCTACAGGTGCACTAGTATACTAATAAAATAATAAGCCGGCTGTATCTGTCTATCTGTCTATCTATCTGTCTGTCCGGCTATGCGTTTCGCCGTGCGTCGACGCATCGCGCTGAAATTTTCGCATATAGGTAGGTATCGGGAAAAGCATGTTGGGCATGTGGTTTTGAAGGTCATCGGAGGTCGAGGTCAAAGGTCAAAATTTCAAACTTTGTCCGATGGGGCCCAAACTTGGTGGGTGGAATCCTTGGTAGGAGGGGACTATAATGCGCGAAATAAAATCGAGGTCAACCCAGGTCAAAGGTCATTACGGAGGGGTCAAATTTCAAACTTTGTCCGATCGGGCTCAAACGTGGTGGGTCGAAACCTTTGTATGAGGGGAGCATGAAAAACATTATATGGAGGTCATCCGAGGTCAAAGGTCAAAGGTCATGGATTTCAAACTTTGTCCTATCGGGTTCAAACGTGGTGGGTGCAATCCTTGATAGGAGGGAATATATGCATAAAACAAAATTGAGGTCAACCGAGGTCAAAGGTCATGTAGGGGCTAAATTTAAACTTTGCCCTATTGGGCTTAAACTTGATAGGTCAAAGGTCATCTGGGGTCAAACAGTATCGCTATCATGCCTGTGCACTCACAGCATCTGGGCTCTCACAGCCGCAGGTGCACTAGTAATATAAACACAAGCTAAACAGTGGTGTACAGCCCAGGTGTACAGCCCAGGTGTACAGCTTGTGTTTAGATTATACACTATTTCACCTGTAGCTGTGAGAGTAACTAATAACGATGCTATTTGATACCTGATGACCCTTTTGACTTTTTGACATGTTCCCGTCATATTGAGGATTCTTTTTACCACTTTAAAACCCGATTACGCATACTCTAACATTTGACCACATATGACCTTTGACCTTGATCGACCTTGGTGAATTACTTTCACCAAGTTTAAGCCAAATAGGGGAAGTTTAAAATTTAGCCCCTGGATGACCTTTGACCTTGATTATATTTTTATGTGTTCCGCTCATACAAAGGATTCCACCCACCAAGTTTAAGCATGATTGGACAAATTTGAACCCTCCGTAATGACCTTTGACCTCGGTTGACCATCATGTTATTCATCTACACATTCTCCTCGTATCAAGGATTCTACCCACCAAGTTTGACCCCGATCTGACAAAGTTTGAAATTTTGACCTTTGACCTTGACCTCCGATGACTTTTAAAACCACCCGGTCAACATGCTTTTCCCTATACCTATCCATATCCGAAATATCGGATCGATGTGTCAAAGCATGGCGAAACGCATAGCCGGACAGACAGACACACATCGCTCATTATAGATGTAGATGTTTAATATCTAAACATATATGTAAATACCAGCTAAACATTATAAACGCATCCTAAACACTTAGGCCTATACGCTATCTTGCAAGATAGGGTATAGGCCCTAGCCCTAAGTGTTTAGGATTCGTTTATACAAATTCAAAATGTGATAACTTGTAAACCGAAGGGACAGTGTTGAATTTATTTTGGATTTATGATGTTTAGGAGAATAGATTTCAAAATATAAAACCCTTTTCTGAAATGGTAGATACTAATAAAATGCCTAATGTTTTTTAAAAGTGTTATGGTCCAAAACTTGTATGTTCAACCCTAAATACTTTTGAAATAAATTGAAAAATATTTGACGAAATGCATACTTGTAAAAAGGTATGGATAGCCTTATTTGTTTTACACATATGGAACAAATTATAGCATCAAACGTCATTCCGTTCAGTCACAATGGTTCATTATGCAAAAAAAAAGAGACCGTTTTAATTTTTAAACAGTGTTAAAAGTTGCATTTGAGTCCATTAGGTGTCAACTCTCAAACAATACAGTAGGCCAGGTCTATTCATGTGTTTATTAAAGAAAACCTGACGTAACTGCTATTAACTCAGGTGCAACTTTTAAAACGGCCTCCTTTCTTAAACAATTAATCATTGTGACTGAACGCAATGATGTGTGACGCTATAAATTAGTCCACATGTGTAAAACAAACAGGGTTATACATACCTGTTTACATTTTACCATCATGCAATAAAGCGTCTTGATGATGAAAGCAAGTAACAGGTAAAACATTGTGTTTTGAATAGTGGACATAAAAGATCCAAATTTTGTGTTACAGAGTTGTGTTTTATCATGTTCATTGTAACAGAGCAGTGTAGGCCTTCTTTATAATCTTTATGTATTGTTCATGCTGGACCTACACCGCCTTGATCATAGACATACCACCTAGACCTATGACTACCCATCCCTGACCGTGGCAGTAGGTGAAGCCACATATCCAAGGTGATTTTGGTCGGGTGGTCAGACGCGGAGAAATAAGCGTTCATGTCTGGAGAGAAAGACGCACTTGTTTGCATGATTGTTACGCCATTATCGCTCACGTCAAATGCAACATGTTCCATAGACGTGAACATATCTGCTTGCTTGCGTCCGGGTATGCGTCCTTGTCAAAGTCGTTGCTAAGCAGTGTCGGCTTCACTACGCGAACCAAAGTCACTGGTCTAGGTACTTGTTTGTCTGGGGCCTTGATCACATTCTTAACCTATAGGCCTATATCGTGCAATACATTTATGTAGATTCGTAGTGCACCGACATCCACTACTTAAAATATTGGACCTGCCTGTCGTCTATCACATGGTAGAGGATAGTAAAAACAAAAATTCCTATCGTTTATTCTCTAATTATACAGGGTGTCCCAGAGTGATACCGGAAAAGTTGTATTTTTTTAAGTACGAAGGGCATTACTATTGGTAGTATTTTTTTAAATCAATAGTATTGTTTTAAATTTTAAAATTTACATATATTTAGCTTTCTAATTACTAAGCACAAAGTTCTTTGGAAAATGTTATGCAGTATTATTTGTTTGTCCTGTTCTTCTACTAAATAGTCGATATCTATCAACTATTTATGATGTTACGAAGCAATACTTGTATGAAGTCATATTGAAATGTTTCACTTAATCCCAAATCAAGAATTATTCAGAGTTGTAAGCTCTACATCTGTGCCAAATGTGGTGTATATTTCATATAAAAGAATGTAGGATTTTTCCAACATATTGCAATGCGGCTGGACGATGATGATAAAGGATCCATGTGTTATGAAGCCTTTGCACTGTAAATTACACACATGCAGTTTTCGTGCATTTTCAGTAATAGTAACGTCACACCAAATCGAATCAAGCTATTTCCATGAAAGTCACAGAATAAGTAGGAGATATATGTGTCATTTGTATTGCACTTATTAAAATTAGATACACTGTAGACTATATAATTTTTATATTTTGTTCAAACATGGTATAAATCATTCTAAGACACTCTGTAATACTCCTTCAGGCCTATAACATCTCATTTGATGCATATTACCTTATTCATAGTGTGATAACTGACATAATACTCATAGAAATATAGGTTTTCCTGGTCAATTTAGCAACTTGTGCGTTTGATTTAATAAAAGTGTCATTCTTTTTTCGTGCAGATTGAATGATCACAACGAGTCCCGATTTCTTTTTAGCATTATGAGCAATCGATTTCATTTTAGTTCAATCAAATTAATGTATGATCAGAACAATTCATTATTGTGAATTCAATTTCGTTCTCGAATGTTTCAATTTCACCATTAGACGGCTAATTTAAAGAAATAGGCAATCAATTTCGCCAAAGATGCACGGGGGACTGCGAAACGTGGTTAATCCTATTTTCAATTTCATGCATTGACAATCTAATTAGCGAAAAGAAATTCAATTTGAAATTATGCGCATTTTCAAGTATACTGAAATAGGCCTATAGGCCCTACGTCTACGTTGCAGCAGAAAAAAAGTGAGTAGCCCTATGTAACACAGAATAAACACACAAATGTTTTAATGGGTAATGCTTGTAATGTAATGAGAAGTATAATTTAGGTACAGTTTGACAGTGTTCATTTGTAAACACATTAATGCTTGCAAATACGAATGTAACATGTTTTAAACACACGAACGCATTAAAATATGTTTAAAACATCGCTTAACACGTTCGGGTGTTAGCAATTTTAACACTTTAACATGTCAGTTAATCCAGTGGCGTGAAAGCGTCATAGGGGCAGGGGGGTGGCACGTGCCCCAATCGATCTGAAATTTAAAAAAAATCCCACAGGAAAATGGCCGAAAAACGGCTTGTGCCCCCTAATCAGACCCGGTGCCCCCCAATCATGGTCGGTGCCCCCGAATAAAAATTAATAAAATGTTATACTATAGGCCTATATATAGTACAGATTTTCACACAATGAAATGGACACGAAATGGGTCTAATTAAACAGGTTGTGATGTGAAGGATATGTTTATAAGTCAACTGCAAAATATGCTTAGCTATTTAATTTCTGGATGTTGTTTTGACTGTGTTCATTCAGTTTTTAGTCTTATACGATACATATTATACAATTAAAAATACGAAGATTTAAAAAAGACCTATCGTAAGAAGAAGTAGCATTGACGTAAAGGAAGAGATTCATTATATTATGATTAACTACACTGAGCTTGATTGAACTATGGGACATACATCACTTTATGGTTTCTGAACTAAACCGGGAAAAATACTTTTGAATATTATAATTAGTTATAATTCATTTTCTTTTTTACTACATGTAGGCCTATGCATACGGCAATTTTAAACATTACTTAAAAATATGTTTTCCCTTCACAATTAATATAGCAACATGCTTGTTTGAACAATTAATGTTGACGATACATGTAGGCCTATCTAATGTTCAATATAAACACGATAAATAGCATTTTTATAATTATTTGAACCATTGTAAAATATTTAAGAACTTCTGGATTTGATTCTGTACTTTGCGAATTCGATTGAACATTTTTCCATTTTGTTTCCGCATATATGAATTTGTATTTCCAAATAGGCTCTGAATTCAAGGCCACGTGAATTTGGCTGCACAATTTGCGAAATTTGCTGCACAATGTCTAAATTGGGTTCACTATTTAGAATTTTGAATGCGTATTAATGAAATAGATTGCACATTTGCTAAATTGAAATCGAGAATGTAAGCGTTCATTCAATTTCGTATGAAAAGGAATGAAACTTATACTAAACTGAACGCCTAAAGTTTGAAATTGGACGGAAAACCTATACTATAACTTATTTCTAACTTTTGCATGTATGGTTGCACACATGATTGCACCATAGAAAGCTACCATACATTTTTAGAGCATATACCGACTACAATTTGAACATTATTGACTCCCTCCATTCCATGAATACCACCTGCCCAAAGGTATGGGTCACTCCAAATAGATATGTAACATATAATAAACACAACTTTGATGTGTCATATTGCCCAAATTAATTTTGCTGGTGAAGTTACGTAATGTTACTATGTCAAAGGGATCACACACTTGAGTAATGAACCACGATCGAAATAATCACCACACAAAGTATATGGCACTGGAAGGCATACCAAAATAGTGCGATCCGGTAACAAAGAGAATTACGTAACCACTTTGATGCTGAATATAATTTCAATTAAGTAATTTGTGTGAGCTAAACCAATACAATATCATAGGCCTATACATGTACGGTAATAGTGTCCATTCATTAATGAATACATTTTAATCTTTCCCCCACAGCAGCCAGTGCACATACACGTTGAACCCTCCCCTAAATAAACCAGTGCATCTGACCAGTTTCAACCCGGCGATCTTCGTATTACTAGCACGATGCTCTAACCAATTTAGCCCAGATGCACACTGGAGAACAGTGGAAGATTTAAATCTACAGGTATTAAATTTGAATGAAGTTTGTTGCATTCCTATCGGAAAGTATCAGAACTGCATATTTTCATAAGTAATATACAAAGTCACATAGGGATGAAAATTATATACTTCCTAATTGAATTAAGGGATCAGATAGCAACGTTTTCACAAAACTTTTTGTAGGACATGGGTGCACATCAGACATATCAAATTGCATTCTGAATACCAGGAATGTCCTTCTGATATCTGGTAATTTTAATTTTTTGAAATTGGTAATTAATCTTTTATTGTTCATATTTAATAGTCCTCGAAGTAAAAAGTTATCAATTTATTGAGAAGTACTCTAAGTGTATGTACATGTAGCTGGGAGGAAAAACTGACGATCATTATAAGTAGATATCATTAGATTTATAAATTTTACTTTGAGGACTGTATATATCAAAAATATCAATTTTTAATAATTTGCCATAAAATTTGTATTATATCACAAATTAAAAACAAAATCAAAACTATTTGATATCATCAGGACATCATAACATGACTTTATGTCAGAATTGCTCTGTTGACAAATTTGGCTAATTCCCTTTCGGTGTAACTTGATATATGTGTAAACGTTACAAATATTAAAAAAAAAAAAAATGGGTTAAACAAAATGAACCAATTTCATATTATAAGTTTGTACATTATGGCTTTAACTTTCATATAGTCCATTCATTTTGGTGTATTACACATATTGAAATTCCCTTACACAGGAAGGTGTGCGCCATCCTGCAGCTTTCCTGTGCTAGCCTTCTTTTGTTAAAATCCTGGGCAGGGTGTATCACTGATGCATATAATCCATCCGTTTTTTGACCGAGCTTTCCTGAGGCGCGCGCTTAGCGAGGCGAATCCTGCCTTCTTTCTGTGTGAAAACGTGGTAGGGTATTTCAATATGAGCCCTAAGTGTACCAAAACAATATTGACTTGCATGTAAGGTTTTCTTACGAAAAATTAAAATCAAATTCAAGACCCAAGTAAATCATTCGCAAAGGAAAAACAACAGATGACATCAAAGTATTGAATGAATTATATTTTATTAATTCTTCTTCCTTCTCCAACTATCTATTGCATCCTGTATGTATGCTATAATAATAATAATCATAAAATTCTCATAATATACTAAAATCTCTTATGTACATGCATCTTTAGATTCCACACAGTTAGGATCTGTCAGCCAGTCAGTCATGTCACCTTTTCTTATCCCTTATCCAATATATACAAGTTGAGACTGACAAATCCAACTATAATAATATCATCATCATATACAAGATTTTAAAAATAAATGACATCAAAACTTTGTCTTTCACTACACTAACAATTACAGACAGCACAATGAATAAGTTACCAGTGGTATACTATGCTTGCAAAATTTGAATAAATATCAAGAAAAATAGGTCAATTAAATGTTGCTTTCTTCTCCTTAATTTGATAAATTACTGACTGAAATCAATTATTGGTCTATTCTAGTTGAAATCCATAAACCCCTGCCCCATGGAAGATATGACTTTTACCTTAACACAGAGAGTGTGAATTTCAAAATGGGGTCACCTGAATGGGCGACTTCATTTGAAATCTACACCCAATATGAATAAAAGCCCAACATAACAAATGTTGTCACACACAAAAACAAAAACTCAATTCACTGTGCTCAAACTATTTGTGCAAAATGGCAAAGTACCTTTTTTCGGTAACCAAATCACAGAAATGCAAAAGACCCAAAAGTTCTGAAATTCTGTTGTCTTTAGTATTTCTTGATCAATTTAATTCTGTATGTTTCAAACTACAGGATAAAAGCAAACACTTGACCCATGTCATATTTATTTTAATATTTAGTTAAAGTTTGCAAGCATGCTTATCAAGCAACTGGTACCTTATTTAAGGTACTGTCTGTATAACATATGCAGTGCTGGAATTACTCATACAACTTAACCCCTCAGATGATATACAGAATTCACCACTAATAAGCAGTATTTCAGTATCCCTGCTTAAAACGAGAGAGAAAACATTTGTGTGAAATAAATTCCCAATTGGAAATCAATTTCAGAAAAGAGGTACTAAGTAAGCTTTGTAAAATAAACTAGTAGGCTCTTAGTGATGGAAGATGTGGGACCAGCAAACTATAACTATTATGATAAAAGCTAATATTACTATGCACAAAAGGTGGGATATATTGTGGAACATGTTTCTGTTTTGTTAAAAATCTGAGATGATGCCACTAGGGGTCATGTTAAGTTGTATGAACAAATCCATCTGCTATAAAATACATCATTTCAGAACAATATCTTTGTCTGATTTTGTTCAAAAATTCAAAAATAATAAAGACCCAATGTGAGATTTACAGACCGACAATGCATTTCAGCATGATCTACTTACTGTGCAAAGGTGGTAAAATAGGAATAAAGTAAATGATTGTTTAGAAACTGCTTTAATTGGCTGTTCCCGTTAAAATCCATACACCCCCTATGGAAGACATGATCTTAATCTCCAACACAGGGGGTTTAGATTTAAAATAGAGTCACCCATTCAGATAAGGCCATGTCTTCCATAGGGGGTGTATGGATTTCAACTGGAATAACCCATAATAAGATGCGAGCATGGGTGTCATTTTTTATTTAATCAGCCTGTTCGTGGCACATGTAGATCTACCGACTGAATTTACTTGCTAAAAGATCTTGGCCAATAGTTAGCACACAAATTCATTCTTTTGTTGTGGCTGAGAAATAATAGCGTATAAAGTTCTGAAAATGTTAACAAATAAAATTAATAAGCTATATACTTTGTGTACCTAATCAAAATTACTGTTTGTGGTATATACCGAGCACCCAGCAATAAGCACAACCCAAACTAAGTAACAGTTTAAAACTTGACAATTCCTTTTGTTCATCACCAAACAAATTTAAGAACATGATTGCTTAATAGACCATTACATTTCCCATAACCTTTTGCAAACTATAAACAGTGTCATCAATGCCAATGTTCGACACCACTGCATATTCTCCAAACTAATACTCAACACAGGCACAACACCTGCTGTATAACATGTACAGTAACATCAAGAATGGCATTGGGCTATTCCAGATGAATTCGGCAACCCCCATGGAAGACTTGCGAAAAGTATAACAATTTCAGTTGGAATTGTGAGCAAGCCTGGAATTCCAGCTGGCATTTTTAGCATAGATTCCAGCTGTAGGGTATGGAACAACAGGCTTCTTTTTGTTTCTGGCTGCTTCAAGTTAAAACAAAAGCAGGGAAAGAAGCAGTATATTGAACTTAAGTCCATAAAGTTCAACTATATAAATCCGGCCGTCTCTTCCATAAAGCTTTTGCTGACATAAGATTTCATATTGTCCATTTCAGTCCCAATTCTGGCTGAATTTTCCATAGGGGGTGAAGAATTGATCTGGAATAACCCATTATGTCATAGCTTACATTTGCAAAGGATTCTGGGTTATAGATAAATAGTCTTGCATAATAAAAGTATTTATAACATAAAGCTGTATATCTGAGGGGGTATCAAAAGTTTTAGAAATGCCCAGAAGTGAAAGAGCTATATCAATGAAATTTTGTCAGTGCAATCACTGGTCCTTATGTACACTATGGTGCAAAAATGGTCTCATAAGTATGTTTACTTTTTTTACAGGCGACGGTAGATGCTAATAACCTGCTGCCCCAGTTACTGCGCATAAACTGCAAGATTGAGAAAATTGAGGCAAGCAGCATTATTAAGATCCTGCATTTGAAGGGTTGCAGTGCCTAGAAAATCGAAGATGAAATGAAAGTTATCTTCGGTGGTGATTGTGATATTGTCACTGTTGCTTTTGGAAAATGAATTTTATTTCATCACAGATTTTTTTTTCTCTTTAACCCTTAAAATGGAACTTAATCATGCTACATGCCTCAATTTTCTCCATTTGCTGGTTATGCTTGATTACATAGGCAGGTACTGACATCAAGCGCCTGTAAAAAAGTAAACATTCTTATGAGACCATTTTTGCATCATAGTGTACATAAGGACCAGTGATTGCACTGACAAAATTTCATTGATATAGCTCTTTCACTTCTGGGCGATTTCTAAAATTTGTTGATACCCCCTCGTACAGCTCCATGATTCATAATAGTAAAACATAACAATAGTGAAAAAGCCTCAACTGAAGGAAATACATAATATATTGATATAAAAGTACAATTAAAAACTAAAAACTTTATGTCTCAGATGAACAGAAAATAGGGGTTTATAAAACTATTTTTACCCTGTTCCTATAAAGGCTAACAAATGATATTTAAAATGATCATTACATGCATACACACAATTCATTTATGAATGCAAATTACTATTGAAATGTCAAAATATTATAACAAAATTGAAAATGAATTTAAACTCAAAATTTTACAGAATTGGACCCAAATGTACATACATATTACCATGCCACACACATAAGCAGCATTATTTTACCATTTTCTCATTTTCTCAAATCTTGGAGATTTTTACATTCTCCAAACCTATAATGATAATTGTGGTGCAACTGTTATAAATCGTAAGCTTAACCTCCTGAGTACTACCTGCCGATCTAACATTGCCTCTGATTGGTCAATTACATGGTATCTTCACTTTAATCACCAATCAGAATGAAGCTTTGCAAATAATTCACCCCAATTTTTTTGCAAGGTGAAATTATTCTAACAATGTTGCTGATTGGTCCAATTGATAATGAAATTTCCTTTTTAACCAATCAGCAGGTAGTTCTCATGGGGTTAAAGATCAATATATCTAGATGGAGTATATTAATGGAAAGAAGTAAAAGCAATGTTATACACTCTCAAACTATATCAAGAGATAATTATATGATCAAAATATATAAAAGATATTAGAAAGAAGCATAATGTTTGGTCACCAAATATTCATCCACATTCACTAAAATACCACCTTAACATACTAAGGCAAACTGTACAAAATCAATGAACTATGTGCAATTGGTATAACTGTACGGTGCAATTTTAAACATTGTTTCATCAAAATGAACTGTCTTACATACCAACTTGTGCTCAACAAAAATATTAGGTTCTGTGCAAAATAATAAATAAATGTGGCATTTTTGGACAACAATAAGTGAACAGGGTGAATAGGTTTTCAAGTTACAAATGAAAAAGTACACCTTAGTAACATACTAAGGCAAACTGTACAAAATCAATGGAACTATGTATGGTGTTACTGTAAGATGCAACTTTAACTTAAGCATTGTTTCATCCAAATGACTGTCTTTTATCTACCAATTGTGTACCCAACCAAAATATTAGGTTTTATGCAAAATAATAAATAAATGTGGCATTATTGGACAAAAATAAGTGAACATGAATAAGTTTTCAAGTTACAAATGAAAACGTACACCTTAATAACATACTAAGGCAAACTGTACAAAATCAATGGAACTATGTATGGTGTTACTGTAAGATGCAACTTTAACTTAAGCATTGTTTCATCCAAATGAACTGTCTTTTACCTACCAACTGTGTACCCAACCAAAATATTAGGTTTTGTGCAAAATAATAAAATAAATGTGGCATTATTGGACAAAAATAAGTGAACATGAATAAGTTTTCAAGCTACATTGAAAAAGTACACACTAAACCAAACTTAACTAGTAACTCTTAGATTTGAGTGCCTGTTGATCACTTTCATTTTGCAGCCTAAGTCAATTTTGATATTATACCAGTTAACTCAAACCAAAACTCACAAATTTGAATGATCATTAATTTTCTGTTTTACTACATTTTGGGTTCTACATTTTTCAGTTGATATCATTGATATGGAAATTGTATGGGCAAATGCCACAAAACTTGGGCTACACCTATGGCAATACAGTTTGATTTCAGAGAGCTGTCATGTAACATAAGTAGACAGAAGTCAGCTGTTCTTAGATTGTTTATCACGAGTCAAAGCTGCTCTTAAGTAAAGGTTTCTGTGGTGTGTGCGCTGTGTAAAGAAATAAACAATCCTGCTGTCGACGCTGAATAGCTGATCAATGGTCATGACAACAAGACATTTGACCCATTGGTCATTGGTGTGTCCACTTTATCTCTTCTACATGATCCGTTATCATCAACATGTACCTGCACCACAAAGAATTCTAAAATTTGCGTGTACTCATATGACACGACCCCATTTGCCATAGTTTTGATTCAAACAAGCACTGCATGATGGAAAGACAAGCCAGGTATAGTCTGTCTCATCATTCAAGTTGAGAGTAACACCATGTTGGATTTCGCAGTAGCAGATTTGAATTGTGTGCACTAACGTAATGCCGCAGGTCTTACAGAAATCGTAGAAGGGCATAATGCCTAGACGTTTGCCTCAACATACCTAACAATTGTGTAAACACACTGATTCAAATATGCCACTGCGAAATCTAACATGGCGTTACTCTCAACTTGAGAAGACACAGTATTTAATACTGAGTAACAATTATTGATTGAACCAAATCTGTTTACTCACAAATAGTGAAAAAGCCTCAACTAAGGAAATATGTGGTCTTTACATACCAGGCATTGCCATTCTATCTAATACAATATATTCATTAAAACTCAAATTAGGAAATTTATGCTCATCACCGCAATTTGGCAGTGAGAATGGTGAGCATTTTCAACTAACCATACTACTGGCAGTTAATAGTTTGGCAGAAACATTTGAATGAAAGTATCTATACTTTCAACGAGCCAAGTCATGGTCAGGATTTCAATTTCACGCCTTCCTACACCTCAATGGCTGCCAAAGTTGGGTCCCCATCTCACCTAAAATGTGAAATGATGCGGCCTTGGAGGGTATTTTAAACTGCATTTTATCACCTGTGTTACACGTAGACAAAAGAATAATGACAGTGTACAACACAAAAGAATCTAACATCGAATTTTAAGTGGCTTTAATCCACCCAATTGGGCAGTCACTACACCAGTTTGGTGCATGCGGGGACCCGTCATGGCTGTCCAAATCCTGACCATGACTTGGCTCGTTGGATTCGTCTATAGGTTATAAGCTATAGTCCACTTGGCTTCTTTGAGAGGGTAGCATCCGTATGTGATATATGTGTGATCAAAGGAGATGTACATGTGCATCTCGCCTTTGATCGTGCCACATATCACACAGGAACTACTGTCTCAAGGAAGTCAAATGAACCATAATGCCATTTAATGGTTTGATTCCACACAATATTGGCAAGGACAATTGAATTGAGGAACAATTTCTTGACACTTCATAATAAAATCATCTTATTTTGAGTAATCAAATTATTAAAGCTAACTATGCTTACGTCTAGTTTACATAAAAAACAGCTTTTCAAAAGTGCTTTCTTTTTTAATTTTAATATAAGAAAAGAGAGCTTCATACCATTGTAAAATCTGTGTTTTAAATATAAAACATCGCTGACACACAACATCTCTCACACCTCATAATAATCTACCCTACAGTAAATATAATTTTTCTCTGAAAAGTTCAACTACATGAACTTTTCCCCAGCTATACACTTCATGTTTTCCGATATAAAGTATTGCTTTTCAAAAGATAAAACTCTATTTATATCAAGTTGTCTATACAAGTATCTATACAACATATCGCCTATACACATATACATAGGTCTATACAAATTGAAAATAGTCTATATGATCTGTGGGGGATTCTATACAAATCAACTAAACACCACAAAAACAGAAAGTCCATGTTTGTTTGGCTGGTTGCATTATTATAATTTGTGACAATCCATAAACTAGATAACAAAGATTGGGTCATTTTGTTACATGCATAAATTTTTATGATACTCACTTCAAAGAGGACACAGGGCTTCCTCAAGCCAATCCTTGCAAAAATATAGGAGTAACATAGGAACATTTAGAATGAAAGATTGGACAAATTTAGGACAGCAGAAGTCAAATACAGTGGGTATCAGCAGCAACGGTGAAATGTCCCAAAGATACTATAATAGTGCATGATGTGCACATTATTTTGGACTGGTATTATGTCTATAAATAATATATTGGAATTAGTTTTGAGATATGGGCCAAATAATGGGTGTTGGGGTGGAAAAATCAAAATTGATGTTAAAGTACTCTAACTTTAAACTTGATTTTCTCAGGTTCTTTCCTTTTAACGTACCGGTGTTCATATTCTTTTAACTTTTTAACCAAAGGTCGTATGGGATTTTCACTAATATGGAGCTGTGAATACGCTGAAAATCAAAATGTAAAAATCCCAAAATTGTCCCGGGCCTACTTCAGACTGATTTTGCTTGATCGCATCACAAATGTTCATATCAATCATATTGTAACAAATGTAATAATATTACCAATCACAAACCAAACAAACATGTACTTCTTTTTTTGAGGTATCTATAAGGGTGGGTGGTGTATTCATTCTACTTTGATATGCAATGTCATACATTTGAGACCCTTCTATAGACAAATATAGGACCTAGCAAATAGAATATAATATGTAAATTTGATATGACGGCATATACAATTATTCAGTATAGCAAATTTTGAGGCACAGCATAGTATATACAATGCTTTATATAGCCAATTACATTCCAGTTGGAATCCATACACCCCCTATGGAAGACATAACCTTAATTTCCTATACAGGGAGTGTGAATTTCAAATGGATTTACCCATTCAGGTAACTCCCATTTGAAATTCACACTCCCTGTGTGGAAGTTTGAAGGTCATGTCTTCCATTCAACTGGAATATCCCAATACATTGTCTCCATAATGCTCACACAGCCTATATAAAACAGTCTAGTATTAAAATACAGTGTAAGCCAGTATTTTCACATGCATATATTTGCTAGCTTCACTATTATTTTCATGGTTGTAGATTTCTTAGTAGTTAAGCTTCATCATCGAACTCATTGGGCCATTCCATTTCAGACTACGCCTGTGGAAGATTTTGGAAATATTTCCCACAGAAGGAGTATACATTTCAAATTGAATAAACATGTTAGACAGCTCCATTTGAATTTCATACATCCTCTGAGAAAGATTCAACCTGAATCTTCCACAGAGGGAAGGTGAGTTTCAAATGGAACTGTTAAAGTATTAATTCGATTTGATATTCATACTCCCCCCATGGAAGATGTTTCCAAAATCTTCGACACAGGTATTGTGGATTTTAAATGGAATAGCCCATTTGCATGGTATTGAATTTGAGGGTCTATATCAAACTGAGTGAGAAATGCATGAAAATAAAACAGCTGCATAACTCTTGGCTCATAGGCCTACAGTATAGCTTTCATATGCTTAATAAAGACATATTTCTCATTTTCCTATAAGAAATTGCTTGCTCTCAAATCGAATTCCAGATAATTACACATCATCGTTGGGCAGAAAAAAACCTATGTGTCATTGGCCCCTGAATGTTTAAAGCAAAAGCTTTACCATGTAACCTGTTGGCAGTTTTGTTTTACACATGTTCAGGGGCCACAAGCACATATGAGATTTTTCCTGTCCAACTAACTCATTAAATCCTGATACCTCTGAAATTGACCTAAGGATGGGTTTTTGTACTAACACATCCAATGGAAATTCGCTCTTTAGGCATAAGGCAGTGTTTGTTGACAGAGGCAGCTAGCTATCACTGATATGACATCCATGCACTCACTTGTTCAATTTTAGAGTTAATTTTGCTGTAATAATAAGTTGCAATAGACAGGCATTTGAATACAAATCTTCACACACTATATTGCTTAGAACCCATAGTTACCAGTAGAATCTTCAACAAAATGTCAACCCACAGTATGTCACATCTTCAAACATCTTTAAATATTCATCTTCAAAAAAAGCACACATTTGACATATGATAAGGAGAGTTACATCAATGTCTAAACTCTTCATATAAAATATTAGAAACACATCAGAAGCTGATTTCTCAAAGGCTTGCAGCACAACTTAGGGCCCTTAGGATCTTCCTGGCATGGTAATAATGCTATGAAGTACAGTGGTCTCATATTTTGGCATTAAATTATTTCAGGTTTAGGGCTTATATCTAGAATAAAAGATAAGGGTTTGGGATCATGTATAGGGCTATAATCCAGGAAAATAAAAGTTGGCACACTTGCACTAAACAATGGAAATATGTGCCCTATCAAAATTGAGAGGCGAGTGAAACATGTTTTGATGTATTTGGAACCTTTGAAATCAGCTGTGCCATAACTCTCCTGTACATATATCTAATCTGGGGCCAGTTTAACAAAGACTCACAAGCCATCTCAAGCTTGATTTAATCAGGGCTTACACTAATACTTGAAACAAGATGGGTATAATGCTTCATTATTACTCTGCACTTATAACCTTTTTATTTTCAACCGATGACTTAATAAAACAAATATTTTATCCATTGTAAAGCTAAATTTTTATACTTAGCCACTGAGCTACAAATGATCAGTTTTCAGTCAATGAGATATGGCGCTTTCGTTGCATTTGGAAAAACACGCTATCTCATTGGTCAAATACCAATCACTTGTCGCTCAGTGATGGAGTATAAATTCAGCGCAAGTCTTTGTGACATAAGCTCTGTTCACAAGCATGTCATCAACTGGCAGCACACACATATCATGCCTGTCTAGTTTATAGACTTTTTCGGCAATTGCCAGAATCCTTTGCAGCCAAGGAGCAAATTGATGTGAACAATGTCACTGCGCATGTTGAACAATGGGCTATTCCAGTTGAAATCCACACTTCCCCTGTGGAAGATTTTAGTTATATCTTCCACAGGGGGGAAAATGTTTTTCAAATGTAATTGGTCCAGGTTAATCATTCTGAAACCCATACTCCCCCTGTATTATGACTTTACCTATGTCTTCAACAACTGGAGTGAATATTCCAAATGGAAGTTACCCAATTGTCTATTCTGTTTGAAACTCATACTCCCTCTGTGGAAGGTTTTAGCTAAATCTTCCACAGGGGTAGTGTAATTTCAAATGGAATAGCCCAATGAAGTAACAATGCACGTATCCACATGATGTATTTTGGGTTCCAATCACAATTGAGAATTACCGTAATACATAATAAATCAAAGACAGAACTAAAAGCGAAACTAGTTAATCTGGCGTCATCTGTCAATCAAACTCGGGCATGATTTGTTTACGAGTGTTGTGATGATTGAGTATTGAACATAGTGGTAAAATCGTGTCGTATGGTTAATTTTGCACCTTCAAATATACTATCCATTTCAAAAGTTTGGTCTTTTAATAATAAAAGCTTTTTTCCTGAAGGCACCATGTCAACAATGCCTAGAAAAGCTGCTTTTTTGTAAAATGTACTGTAAGTTTTCACCATTTTCTGCAATTCCGTTTCTCCAATCGGCACCAGATGAATCAACCTTCCATTTATGTGCTACTAATCAATTACGGGTTGCAGGGAGTTTGATTGACAGTGATGCCAGATGCAAACTTTTAAATTCTGTCTCAGATTATACTGAATATCAAAATCGATACATGCAGTGTTTCTATAATGGCAAGGTGTAAATTTTACGCTAACCTGGTTTTAACTTCAACTTAACAAAAGCTACATACATTATAAACCTAATAAAGAATACATAAAACCAGTAGAAGGAATTGCTTTATCAGTATTCTCTAACCAGGTTTATGATTTAACTTAAAACAGGTTACAAATGTGATAAACCTGGTTAAGAATAAATAGAACCAGTAATAATAATACAATAATAGTTATAAGGTGTTTACATCATAAACTAAAGAGATACAGACCAATCACCAACGATCAGCCCTCATGAATATGCAATAATTCTTAGCATACAAAGCATGGGGACTTTACCTGTTGGTGAATGGTCTGTATATTTTGCTTTGTCTATGGTTTACATTTCTTAACATTTCAACTTGGCTCTGACCCGCACAGCCACATAAAAAACTATAATTTCTTTTTCTTAAACCAGGTTTATACATTCAACTTAAAATGGTTACATATGTTATAAACCTAGTTAAGATTACCTTCACACCTGGTTAATCATACAATGGTGCTCTCTAGTTCCTGACTTCTTGACTTGGCTCTGACCTGTTCAGGCACAGAGCTGAATGTAGATGCATAGTTCATTTCATTTCGGAGTTTTCTGCCCAACGCTCTTCCTAATGAGCCCTGCAATAAGAAACAAAGCATGGACAAATTGTTAAGTCTGCTGGCTTAATAGTAACAGTTAATTCATTTTAAAATTTATGTAAAGGCTTGCAATTTTAGGGATAATTTATAATAAGGACTTGGGTGTTGTTGCTTTATGTTGTATTTTGAAATATTAATAGTAGAAAGAGCTCGAGTGGTACTTATTAGAAAGAAGCATTTAAGCAAGCTATGAACCATTTTATAATTTATTCGGGAAAGAAATAGTTAGCATTGCAGAAAATTTGGCACGGATAAGGAGCAAGCTTAATTTCTTTAATGCAATTTTTTTAATGATGATTATTTTTTATTGCCAAGGAGCAAAATTTTATATTAAGATAAGAGACAGGTTAATAATTTAAGGTTTATAAAGAATTATTTTTTTTAATGATGATTACTTTTTGTTGCCAAGGAGCAAAATTTTATATTAAGATAAGAGACAGGTTAATAATATTTAAGGTTTAAGAATTACAACAAAGGATTGTGGGATAGGTTAAGGTTTACTGTTTGCAGAGGGATAGGTGTGCTGTACTAATAAACATGAATATGGTCAGCAACCTTGAGCAAGTATAGTCCCTCCCCAGGCTGCAACTTGATAAGAGAGTTGCTTGCTTGTAGTCCTACTAGTCAGGCCACTTGATTTCCAGTCAGAACGACTGAATTCTGGAAATGAGCATAAAAGAAATTAGCCACAAATATTGGACTACAAAATTTCATTTAGAATGATGAAAGTATAGGGTTCCCAGCTTTTCACAAAAACAAACTAATTCCTGAATTTTCCCTGACAAATTTCCAAAATTCCATGAAAAATATTTCCACAAGTTTAAAAAGTTTGTATCGGGATATGGACTGTAAAGTGTGCTGAGGCTTGTGGATCAACGTCTAGGTGTTGTGCCTGTGCGTAGCACACTATAAATCACTGCACTTTTTTTTCAAATGACGACATAGACACAAAGAATGGATAATTCTTTCCAAAAGTATGAAATATGAACTCAAATATAGCTGAATGGTTGCAGCACAGTTTGGGAGTCATACATTATATGCAAGACCCATGTATGCCAAAATGACAAAAAATAACTGCCCTCTTGGGCCACTCAAACTCCCTGAGTTTCACCCTGATTTTGACTTCTTTTTTTTTCAAATTTCCAGAGTTTGCTCTGTTAGGAAAAATGGATTTTCATTTTCCCTGAGTGGCTGGGAACCCTAAAGTATAGCATGAAGTTCAAACAATGACTATAATTTACATGTTTTTAAATATTTTTGCAGAAGTGATATCACATACCCTAACACAAACTGATGACAAGTTGAAATATATATAAACACTTTTGTTTGACTCAAAAGACGAAGTAATTTGGTTTCACTGCCACAACCCATGTGTCCACCCACATTACACAGGCAGCATACTTTAATTACAGTGAATACACAGCTCTATAGCAATAAGTATATCGTGAAGCAGATATAGAAGTCTTGCTGGTATGTTGATAGTAATGAGTAACTATTTCTGACACACAAATTGCTTCAACCGAGAGTGAATACACAGATTTATAAAAATATTAATAAGCATACTAGTAAGCTTATGAAGATACAGAAGCCATAGTGGCTCCTTTTGCATCCATCAGAATAAATATCCATTTCTAAAAGAGTGTGAAACTTTGAATTTGCCACAAACAAAAGTTGTTTGTGTTAAGATTTTTCCACTGGCTACATACTGAACTTTCTGCTATTTATTGAGCCGATTCTAAAATATATAAATAAACTGTATTTCACTAACATTTATGACACATGGTAAGTCTTTTAAGCCATTGCGTTGTTGGCCAGGAAAAACCTCCTATGTGTCATTGGCCCCTGAACATGTTTAAAGCAAAACCTCCTATGTAACCTGTTGGCAGTTTTGTTTGAAACATGTTCAGGGGCCAAAAGCACATAGGAGGTTTTTCCTGCCCAACAATGCATTGTAAGTCCAAATCCATCGTAAGTCATACAGATGAGTTATGATGGGTGTGGGATTTACAACGAATTTAAGACATATGATTCATCATAAATGTTAAAGAAATGACTTGAAACCACTACTATCTCCCACTTACCCTGAATGTTGGCTTCCCTCCTCTTTCCCTCTCTGTGTTTGGACTCGTATAATTTCTCTGGAAATTTCTATTTAATGAGTTGGCACTGGAACGTCTTAATCTACCATCGATGCTTAAGGCCTCCAACGTGGATCTGAAAATCAACATAATATAATCAACATCTTGGTTAATATTATTGTGAGATGTGAGATGTGGGATGAACTAGACTTGCAGCATCAGTCGGTCAATGTAGCTGTTGACCAGTTGAAATCCACACTCCCCCTGTGGAAGATTTTGGAAATATGTTTTTCAAATAATTGGTCAGAGGTAATCATTTTGAAACCCATACTCCCCTGTATTATGGCTTTACATCTTCCACATCTAGAGTGAGTATTACAAATGGAAGTTACCAAATTTGTCTATTCTATTCAAAATTGATACTCCCTCTGTGGCAGACTATAGCTAAATCTTCTACAGGGGTAGTGTGGATTTTAAATGGAATAACCCATTGCGGCAATTAATGCTTATGAGATTTGGTGTACTTTGATGATGTAGCATCCAAGCACACACTACTACGAAAGAAAGTCCACTTTTCACAAAATTGTCAAATTCTTTTTTAAATCAGCACCCCCACAAAAATCCTGGCTACGGGCCTGACGATATCCCATGAGACTCACCAGAGGAGGCTTAAAGGCATTCCTACAATGCACTATGATTGGGAAATTTGATCAATATAACCGAATTTTAAAGGCAAAGTCCCCATTGCCACACACACAAAATGGTAATTTTAAAACTGCAGCCAACGAGCTAATAGTTGAGACTTATGACTGATATTTGATTTTCTTACAGGAAACATTCATATTGTCCCACTGCATTAATTTTATTCATAAGTCTTGATGTTTTGAATGTTAAATAAAAGGATGAAAACACCAGATATTTGCACACAATCCCAATGCAAGGTATGATCAACTGTACCACCTGTGTACAAAAGCCAGACATACAAGGTCTGAAATCCCATTGGGTTGTGGGAATGTCTTTAAACATCCTCTGGAGACTCACCTTGCAGGCTGTATTAGGCCATTGAGTTCAGTCGTCAGATGTCTTCTGATAATGGTTTTACTGGTTGGAATACCGAGGGCGTTTGCCATGGCATCGGAATCAAATGAAGGCTCTAAGACAAGCAGGGCACCATGTACACCACTGTCTAGTAAGTTATCTGCATATTCCTACAAAAAGAAAGTATGTTAAAAACTTATGTTTATATAAAATATTTATACTATGCTCAACTATCCCATTTTGAAGTAAACTTGTATGGCAATGTGTAAAGTATTATATTTGCATAACCATAATTTATTTTCCCAAATTCATCCATTAAGTTTGTAAGAAAAATTCATTGTCATGATTCCTTCCAATGAACTTTAAAATTTGGAGCAATTTTTGGAATAAAGGACAAGAATTTTCATCCTTCCTTCTATCTAGTGATGATGATGAATACTCAGAATTTAATAGCAATTTTTTATCAAATGGGGTGAAATTTTGCAACACAAATATATAAAAAATATTTCAAGGCCTGGTAAGCCGGTTCCTAATTGATCCAATATTGATCCATTATACACACATCCACTTCTAATTCTTACCCTACCCCTAACCCAGCTTTTGTAAGTATTGGGCTATTCCATTTAAAATCCACATCACCACTGTGGAAGATTTTGGAAATATCTGTCACAGGGGAGTATGAATTTCAAATGGAATGAGGGCGATAGGCAGCTCCATTTGAATTTCATACACCCTCTGAGAAAGATTCAACCTGAATCTTCCACAGAAGGAGAGGCGAGTTTCAAATGGAGCTGCTAATGTGTTGATTACATTTGAAATTCATACTCTCCCTGTGGCAGATATTTCCAAAATCTTCCACAGGGGTAGTGTGAATTTTAAATGGAATAGTCCATTATAGCTTTCTTACATGAACATGATGCCTTACCTTGAGGTCAATACTCCTAGCCCATTTCAGCAATCTCTGTGTCGTCCACACCAATGGATCACAGTCTATGTCCTGACTCTGTGCCCTTCTCTCTGCCAGCATCTGTAGGTCAAAGGTCACCATAAATGTTCACATTTTTGTATAATTATTCTTGTCTTTATTTCCTAATATGGTCCAGCAATGAAATTGTACCCACAGACTACTAGGACTAACCACAAACAGTCAAAGTCTCAGCATCAACCGATCATGTGGGCCTATCGTTCTATGAAGTGCGACAGACGAAACTGCTACTGCATATTTTTACTGTCTTTTGCGTAAACGTGAAGACACACAACACTCTACTGCATATATATGCAAAGGCATGCAATGCTGCAATGATTGTTATACATGCACGATCGAACGATCAGCCCTTATGAATATGTGAGGATTCACAGCATACAAAGCACAGGGACTTTGAATTTTGATGGATAGTCTTTAGTAGTCTGTGGTTGTAAAAGTTCATCATTTTGCACATAATTACAATTATCAAGTCAGTGCAAAGATAAACCTATACAGTGGATATTGTTTTGTGATGCCCTGATTCTACCAGGTATGACTATTAAGTTTGTAATAAACGATTACAGAGATATTTAACAGCGCAGATGTTGGCTAGCATCCAAGAATTTGACTGATTGTGTGGTTTCATTGCTGTACCATCAATCAGACCTTAACCATGGCAGCTGTCAAACAAACTACCCCATGGCAAATTTGGAAGCTAATTTGCTATACAAAATGGTAGCATCCATAGGATGCAGCCATTACTCTCGAGTGCCTTCTGTCAAACCAATATTAAAGATACTAGTTTTAAACAGGCGGCGAGTGGCATGATCGAGCCGGCAACTTGTGAAACCGCCCGGCCGTATGGCATTTTCCATATACTCGGTTAGTTTTGTGGGGTTCATTATCAAACCCCAACGGTTTTAGCTTGTATTTGTATTATTTAATAACATAGGCCTATTTGTTTGTGATATTTCAAGCGTTTTAAAATTTCAAAATAATCCCATTCAATTACACCTTTGACGATGAAAATTTACTGAATTTAGAGAATGCACGGTGACCACCACCTGGTTTTAAACTGAGATTAAAGTGACATTGAGTGCATTTCGAGACAAATAGCAAAGAAGGTTGTTAGATCCATGCAGTTTCAATGCAAGGAGGTAGTTTTGTCCTTGCAGTGTCAATGCTCTACTATATCATTTTACTTTAAAACTTGCAGAGGGTGTTTGTTAGCCCCTTGTAGCAGAAGCGGACACTTATCTCCATTTTCATGATTTTGTGACTTTTAAGTTAAGATGCTAGTTCTAAAAAGGGTTAAAACCCTTTTTAGAACTAGCATCTTCAATAATTATGAATGTTGAAATTGTTTTTAAACTTACCGCTTTGTCAAACTTGACTCTCCTGAGTAAATCGATGCCATGAAGAATGCTGACTTGGTGGAATTTCCTTGTGATGTTGAGATGTTTCTCCAGGTCTTTCCTGTTCAGACTGTTTAACACACGCCCATCTATTTTCTCCCCGTCAAATTGCTGTGAATACTGACCTAACCCGATGTCATTTATCCAGGTTCTTGACACCCACCTGTGGTCTAACTCGGATGTCTTGGGGTATAACCTGCATTAAAAACAAGGAGAAATACATTGTCTTGTAAGTGACCTGAATGAAATATATATCAAACCTGGTTAATGCTGATTGACTACCCCTAACCCTGCTTTGCAATTTAGTCACTATTTTTTACACTGCAAAACTGTTTATTCTGGTTAATAGTATGCATGAAATATTCCATAATACTTGAAAAATGTCAGTGCTGGGCACAAGTAGTTAATATTATCCATTTGCGAGTGGAATATTAAGCATTGGGACTGACTTTGTAAAAGGTTGTACCTGTATAGATTAGCTTAAGTACTAAGAGTCGCCATCACTATCCAATTTACTTCTAGTCACAACACCCTCTGCGTCATGTTATGCCCTCACAATTCAAGCATCACAATTCGAGGGCACTATGCCAATTCTTTTACATATTAGGGGAGTGATGTACATCAAAAGCTTACAATCATGAATATGAAAGATTCATTTTTTATTAGATTTATTTCTTTATAAAATAGAAAATGAATCACTCAGCATTCCTAGCTTAGTCAATACCTTTACCGGAACTGTTTTATCATAAATATGAATCAAAATAAAATCCCCTCCTTTAATCAAATGAATAACATCCTCTTTGTTTGACCATGATATACTAGCCAATGCTTTGATTCATACCATGCATGTCATAACAATAATCTGTCACAACACTCAACTAATCCAAACTTTGGTGAGCTATCTAGTCCAGTGATGAAGTACTGTAAAAGTCGATATTTTCGCGATTTTGAAGATTTTGTCAATTGCGCGAGAATTAAATTTCACGGTTTTGATATTGATACAATAGAAACCTAATGCAAAAGTTTATTTTCACGAGTTTTTATTTTTGGCGATTTTATGTCCACTCGCGAAATTCGCGAAAATAAAAACCTCGCGAAAATTTTTACTTTTACAGTACTCCAATCCAGATTGGACTTGGACAGCAAGGAAACCAACTACAAAAGTATAACATTGGTGCACATCTATGCAGATCTGCTGCACATTGTAGATACATGTAGCCCCAAAATCTGATCAAGAACATTAGACAGGTGTGCTGGAGCTAAAACAAATCTAAGCTAATCCAGAAATAATTTATGCACATCCATATGTATCTACTGCACTGTGTAGATAACCCATCTTCTGACCATGAACATGAGACAGGTGTAATGCAACAAATCTAAGATCTAATCCAGAAATAATTTATGCACATCCATATGTATGTACTGCACTGTGTAGATAACCCATCTTCTGACCATGAACTTGAGACAGGTGTAATGCAACAAATCTAAGATCTAATCCAGAAATAATTTATGCACATCCATATGTATCTACTGCACTGTGTAGATAACCCATCTTCTGACCATGAACATGAGACAGGTGTAATGCAACAAATCTAAGATCTAATCCAGAAATAGATGACATGGACCTCACATTGGTGCAGATCTGCTGCATAAAGATAGCCCATTCTCTGACCTGAACATTAGGTGTATATAAAAATTAAAAGATCTAATCCAGCAATAGATGCACAAATGATGCACATTAATACGGATTTGCTGCACCATGTAGACACCACATGATCTAACCCTGAACATTACACAGGTGTACCACAAGAAATGTAAGACATAATCCAGAAATAAATGTCATTGATGTGCATCAATGCAGATCTGAGGTACCAAGCAGACACCCCTGGAGTCTCCAAATTCTGAACTCACACTACAGGAATACAAGAATAGTTTCAAAATGATCTGATGTTTTTGGGAGCATGGTGGCCGAGCGGAACGGGCTACGACTCATAATCGGAAGGTTGCGGGTTCGAGCCCGGTGGCGCCATCGTGTTGTGCCCTTGAGTAAGGCACTTTATCTCGATTACTCCTCTCCACCCAGGTGTGAAATGGGGAGCTGTTATGAATACTGTCCATTGAGCACCGTCCAAAGGTATGAGCATGCCTTGGGCATTGTATGGCAGCTGACATATTCTAACAACGGCAGAATTAATGTAAAGCGCTTTGGTACATGTTCACATGTGAAAGGCGCTGTATAAATACAAACATTTATGTTGCATTTTAGGCATAGAACCTGGGTGCGTACACACATTCTGCACACTCTTGGAAAGTATGCTGGTTATTGATTATTTGCAAAAGACACTGGTAAAAATTTACTTTATATTATTCAGATATTAGGCCTACAAAATTTCAATAACTGGGCTTTTTTTCTTTCACCTAAATTTGTTTTTTTGAAGATTTGAAAATCTGATTGTTCAGATTTGCAGAAGTTACAAAACTTATAAAAAGTTGCCCATGATCTGACCATGAACATTGAAAAGGTGTGTGACAAAAAATGCAAGACCTAATCTAGAAATAGATGACATTGACCCTACATACTTCCCATCTTACATATTCTTAGCTATAAATGGACTATGGACTGTACTTTTCTTCATGACATAGCACTGACAATGTCCATGTCATAAAATACCTTTGCCATCATATATTTATTACTTCATGACTTTCTCTCTCTCTCTTCCTTTTATTTCATCTTTCTTTTTAGTTGGTTTCTCTATACTCCTTGGTGTATGCAGAGGGGGCCATAACCCCCAATTTTCGTCAGTCAGTCGGGGAAAATGCACCAACTCGGGGGAAGAATTTTGGGATTGCCAATTACAGCAAGCAAAGCGAGCTGAATATTTTTGAACAGGGGCATCAAGACCTATTTCAATAAAAATCTGTTGCTTAAGGTCTCCGATAACCATTCTTTGTTGCCTCTCAATACTCTAACAATTTAAACTAATTTTGTGATGAAAATTTCATATCATCAACAGTGTAAAAACAACACAAACTGACCTCCCTAATCACATAATCCTTAGATAATTCACTAAAGAAAATTTTGACAACTAACAGTTCAATTTACACCTCGCCTGTCACATTCCACTCAGCTATTCCAGTTGAAATCCATACAACCCCTATGGAAGACATGGCCTCAGTCTCACCATGGAAGTAGTACTTCCATGGTCTCACACACAGGGGGTGTATATTTCAAATGAAGTTACCCATTAAGGTAACCACATATGAAACCCACACTCACTGTATAGAAGATTAAGGTCATGCCTTCCACAGGAGGTGTATGGATTTCAACTGTAATAGCCCATTTTGAAGCAGACGACACTGAATGGGTATTCCCATTTGAAATTCACACTCCCTGTGTAGAATCATGTCTTCCATAGGTGGTGTATGGATTTCAATTGTTATAGCCCAATTTTGGAGCAGACGACACTGAATGGGTAACCACATTTGAAATTCACACTCCCTGTGTAGAATCATGTCTTACATTGGGGGTGTATGGATTTCAACTGTAATAGCCCATTTTGGAGCACACGACACTGAATGGGTAATCCCATTTGAAATTCACACTCCGTGTAGAATCATGTCTTACATTGGGGGTGTATGGATTTCAACTGTAATAGCTCAATATTGGAGCAGACGACACTGAATAAGGAACTCCATTTGAAATTCACACTCCCTGTGTAGAAGATTAAGGTCATGTCTTCCATAGGTGGTGTATGGATTTCACCTGTAATAGCCCAATTTTGGAGCAGATGACACTGAATGGGTAACCCCATTTGAAATTCACATAGGTCCATAGGTGTATGGATTTCAACTGTAACAGCCCAATTTTGTCCACTCACTCCTTGCCCCTGACCGGCACTACCCTAAACTCCTTTGTCACTCATCAAATATTACTTCACCACCCCTCACAGCTGTTTCATATAAATACCTAAATAAACTGGCAAAGTTTGTTTTGAAAATTAAAAATGTGAGCTCACTCATGGTCATGATGGTAGCTATTTCAGTTATCCTTCAGGTCATCATGAATTTTCAATTTCACACCAGATAAAGCGTATCATAAGGAAAAGCCAGTTAGCGGTTGTAGAAGTGATATGTGTAGTTAAGAAGATGAGTGACGACAATATCTATTACTATAGTCCATTTAGCTTTCTTGACGAGGTGATGTCAGAACTTTGTTGTAGTTACTTTGCGTGTTTACAAATGCAATGCCTTTGATCGCACATGTAAATATCCAGTGTTTTTGAGTTAATACTGCACCCACTGGGCAAACACTGCCTCAAAGAAACCAAATGGGCAATATACGCTGGATTCAAAATAGTTTGGAACAAAGTTTTCCACATAAAAAGAGATATAAATTTATAAAGATTTGAACAAATTTGGTATGTTGCTTGATATAAATCCTTTACCTTTGACCTCACTGGTAATACAACAAACAAAAATTCTTAAACACTTCAGAAAGTTCCTGCAATCTTATTGATTGTTAGTCGTGTGGTATGACATGATATCACACAATTTAGTGTGTGCGCGCTATTTGAACCAATCGGAGGTGCATAGCAACAATGGGACCGATTGATTCTAAGCCCTAGGTAATTCCTTGTAAAATGTAGATTTAATTTGATTGAAATTTGGTATACTTATGATTAATATATTTATTTGAATTGAAGTGTTTAAGAATGAGAATAAAGGTATTATTTTTAGCTACTGTCAAGCATCTATCGCCTCATGTAACATGCAACGTCATTGTTTTTGGAGTTAAGCAACTCGGCTTCACCTCATTGTTTTCCTTTAAATAATGATGTCGCCCATGTTACATGAGATGAATAGATGCACGACAGCGGCAACAAACAATACCTTTATATACATTCCCAATTAAAGTCTTACTAAAGGATTATAATAATTTAAATCCTTAATCTAAATCTGTCAAAATTAATCAAAACATTAATTTGAACAAAGTTAAGTTCTCAGAAACAAACATTCCTGACTTTTTTTATACACAGTCCCAATTAAGTCTTAACTAAAGGATTATAATTGAATCCTTAATCTAAATCTGTCGTCCTTAATAAAAAAAATTAATTTGAACAAAGTTAGTTCCGCAATTTTGGAATCGAGAGTATATAGACCACACCAGGAAACGCTAGTTAGCAGTTGCACAAGTGATCTGTGTAGCATCAGTGACGAGTGACATCATCTATAATTAGTACATACTCATCCTTCCCTTCGTATCGTCGTGACAACAATGGTATCCCCTATATGGGCTACTAACCACAACATGTGTATGGGTTGTATCAATATGTATGTAGGAACATTTGATGAATACCAGCAGGGTTGCCAAACCCGCGATTTGATAGCCCAATTGGGGGACTTTTGAAGATTTTTCCGCGACTTTTGACAATTTCCTGTCCCATAGAAACCAATGGTTAAGAAAAAAATTGGGCGACTTTTTCAACATTGGCTCGCGACTTTACGATAGTTTCATGTCCCATAGAAACCAATGGTAAAGAGAAAAATTGGGCGACTTTTCGATTATTTGACCCGCGATTCGGGCTGAAATCTTTTGGCAACCCTGAATACCAGACACATGTGGCGCTTGTAGATAGGCCATGTGAGATGATGTTTGGTAACAATTCGGGATGTTGTTAATAGACATATTCAAAATTGGCTAAAATAGGAAAACATAGTATGTTTATGTTCATTATATCAATGTAGATGCAGACAGTGTGCAAACATGTAGTTCAGCATACAAGCTTTATTCTAAATAGTGACCAGTGTCTGTTTAAAAGCATGACAATTAAAAACAGACAATTTTGTTTTTGTTGCAAAATTATTACAAACAATCTTGTTTGAAATTATTCAGCCTGAGGCAGCATGTGTTTGAACTTCTGGATATAAAATATTAAAATCACTGACTAGATGAAATTATAAACAGAGACTATTGTGCCTGTCAATTGCTCTCTTGTTAGATTGTTTGATTATAGAATTGTTATTACAAAATGCCAATCATCCTTTACTTTTTCACTTGAAATGAAAAAAAAACCTCTTTATTTGAACATCTGAATAAATATGAAAAGAGCAAACTGGGTATTGCGCCTAAGTAAAGCCAATTTTACATACTGCATAATGTGTTTTGATGAAAATTTTATCAGTAGGAGTTTTGTGTGCATTTTTGGGCATATCTAATATATCAAGGAGAAGAGACCCAAAGAGAACTGACTCTGCCATATTTGCGAGTCGCTAATGGAGAACAATATATTATACCTCCGGAAAAATTGAAATGTGAAATGCTTAATGACGCAGAAATCTTCTTAGATAATATATACAGACCCTCTTTCTCAGAAATGTTTATCATAACCGGGCACAACACTAATTCATCATACACACATGCTAATTCTCATTAGTTTCAGTGCCATTTTGATTTCTGAGCTTGAAATTTAAGCTCTATTTCTGCAGATCCAAAAACTTTAATCAGCATCTATGGCTATCCACTGACCTTTTCCATTATTTCGCAGTGCAAAAGGCAAGGGCAAAAAATATACTAAACTCCTATACTATACTAAGCAATTTCATCTGTCTTATTTCAACACTGAATTTATTGCATTGTCACAGAATGACTTTCTCATCATTCTGCAATCAATGTCATCAGTAATGATGAGTTACAGGGATATGTGTCTATTAATCTGACATAGCAATGAGCCCCTTATTTGATCCTATTATCCAGCAGTTCCTGAAACACCACAGTTGACCTAATTGTGCCCCTTCCCCACGGTTGCCAAACCCACGATTTGGTAGCCCAATTGGGTGACTTTTGAAGATTTTGCCTGCGACTTTCTACAATTTCCTATCCCATAGAAACCAATGGTTAAGAAAAATATTGGGTGACTTTTCAACATTGGTTCTAGTGACATCCGGTAGTTTCCTATCCCATGGAAGCCAATAGTTAAGAGAAAATTGGGCGAGTTTTCAATTATTTGTCCGATGATACGTGCTTATATTTTTTGCAACCCTGACCTTCACACTCAATTCATAATCAGTAAGATCAATACTAAAAGTTGTCCACCCACATTGTACTTCTGGTTGTGATTTTGTACTTTATTAATTATTAATATCTTTTTTTTTTTTGGGGGGGACGGGGTTGGGATAGAGAAGGGGCTAAATTACCCAAACCCTTTTCTAATTACTAGGACCAACCCCAACAGAGATTTTGAGGCTGGGACTAACTTATTCTTTCTTTGTTTTTTGGGGGGAGGGGGATAGGGAAGGGGGGCTAAATTACTCAAACCCTTCTCTAATTGTTAGGACCAACCCCAACAGATTTTGAGGCTGGGGCTAACTTATCATATGTTGTGGACATACATGTATGTGTCGTACATAGTCTACCAATACTTAAGCCCTCAAACATTTTAATGTGCCGTATATCACCTTTGATACATAAAGTATGCATATTTAAAAAAAAGCGCAGTGATTTATAGTGCGCTACGCACAGGCACAACGCCTAGATGTTGATCCAGAAGCCTCAGCACACTTTACAGGTTGTCGCTGACCACTATGGCCCCACATCACTAACTACACCATTGCCATGTCATTTTACCATTTCTCTTTTAATAATACTAAAAAGACTTACAGAACTAGCTCTAAAATGTACTGTTTCAAAAGGTTGCTGAATTTGACAGGCTTGCACAAAAACTTAATCCTCGCACAAATGAGAATAACAACAGCTTCTTTGTGCCATTTGGCATATATTAAAAGCTATACTAACATTTAATATCTGACATCATGGTCATATAGTTGACCATAAATCAGTGATTGCCTTCTGTTCAAAGGTCTTAATTTCAGAATGCACATTATTTTTTTTTTTTAAATTAGCACTCCTGTTAATTCTGTGAAAATTAGGCCAAGAATATTGCTTCCATTGCCTGTATGGAATTTTCATCTTATATACCGTAAAAACTTGATAGTTAGCATATGTGCTTACTATCAAGCGTTTTGAGAACATGCAAACACGAAGAGCCCCATCCACAAAAGTGTAAAGGGTTTTGAGCAAATCATCGATACACATAGTTATATACGAAAAAGTAAACCTGCAAAATGTGTGTCTCAACCCCATTAGCTCAGTTGGTAAAGCACCAGACTTTGGTATAATTTCATGTTTTCAAAAGCGCTCGATAGTAAGCACATATGCTTACTATCAAGTTTTTACAGTAGGGGCATTATACTTACACATCAGCAGGATTTCTCTGTTCTTCTATAGCCATTCTAAGTTTACGTCTGTGCAGCACATTATCAATTCCCATCCCCTGCTCTAATTCCTGATCTGAAAGACCTAATAGCACCTGTAGAAATGTAAAATACAAAGATAACAAAATAAGAAATATCATTTTAGATATGCAACCAAATCCTATCGAAAAAAAACCCCCAATGCATTGCATGTTATAACAACTAGATTACTACAGACTATTCACAAACAGCCAAAGTCTCTGTGCTTTGTATGCTTTGAATTCTCGCATATTCATGGGGCCGATCATAAAAATATGTGGTATTTGCGAAGCAGTTTTATCTGTTAACAGGTTAACTCAATTACCCATTAACTTGTTAACTTATTAACAGGTGATGCTGGGACTTTACCTGTTTGCGAATAGTCTGCAGTAGTCTCTGATAAACAATGATAATTAAGCCTGAACATATCATATCACTAATAAGAAAACATCATCAGATAACTGAAAGAATGGCGTACATCATTTTGGGAGATAAATTTAGATATTAATGGATTATGAACATATAGGTAAATGCAAACATCTTAAGATAAGATATATTACAAGCTTTTGTAATCAATTTGAGGTTAATAACTGCACATCAGTTATTTGGAGCAGTAAGGGTCAGCCCTATGAAATTTCCGCATTGTTGGACAGATGTTTCAAATGGACAAATCATATATCAAAATGTTCACTAGAGTCTGGAGAATCTTTTCTGCCATGTTATCAAATTTGTAACCTGTGCTTTCTATTCCATTTCCATGGCAATGATCACGATTCATGAGGTTATGAATTAAATTAAAATAATTAATGAAAACATTAAAAAACAATGAATAAGTAACAAAAATTGAAA
Source organism: Amphiura filiformis (assembly GCF_039555335.1). Taxonomy (NCBI): domain Eukaryota; kingdom Metazoa; phylum Echinodermata; class Ophiuroidea; order Amphilepidida; family Amphiuridae; genus Amphiura; species Amphiura filiformis. Next base: position 14,157,946 of record NC_092634.1, read on the forward strand.
TACAAAAATGCTTCTCCTGTAAAAATGCTGGTATGACATTCTTGCCCTAACACAAGAACATGTTTCACAGCTGTCTATTTCTCTTAACTTAGGCAAAACCATTTGAGTGGTGAGGAAGCATTTAATTTTGTTGCTGATATTAATAAATGATATTATATTATTCAATATGATATAATCAGTCTTTAAATGTTCCAAATTATTAAAGTGAGATATAAGTCAATAATGAAACAACATATGAATATTAGTCATTAATATGGTTCTACTTATGCCATTGGATATACACTAGGCTCATCAGGTTTTTAATATTTGAAATATTACTTTTAAGACATGTTCATACGCTACGCTATATAACAACATGCATGATTGGTCGACAGCCAGGCATAAACAATGTTAATACCCACTTCTCCGGTTGTAAACAATCCACGCTGGAACCCATATACACACTCGCACGATATTTCCGCAATGCGTGAGCAATGTACGTGATGTTTGCGCGCGTCTAACATGATGGGCCGAGCACATAAACAGTTTTCCCTCAATTGGTGATGGAAAAACTTTCAAAAAGGATAAGGAACTGGTAGTTTTTTAATCGAAAACATTTGTATTTTTAGTTGTGGTGGAAAATGTTGCATAAGTAAGAACTGGGTTCATTCATTCATTTTTTTTCATGGCTAAACGTTGTTTATGCCCTCGGACATAAACCCTCGCGTATAAACAATTGTCTAGTCATGAAAATATATGAACGAATCCTTAATTTATGATAATTTCTACACCCACTGCTTAACACAAACTCTAACCCCATCCAAACCCTAAACATAAACTGTACCGGGGAGGCTCAAGTTTGGTTTAGGTTGGGGTGTGAAGCTTTTTGAAGGTGGACCAAATTTTTACTCATCGCTATACCAGCCAAAATGTTGGCAAAATTTACTGTTTTTACAAGTTATCCCAATATTTTTGGCAAATTACAATTTTTTTGGCTAAAGTAAGGTAAAATTGGGCTATTTTGGGAGAAAATTGTAAAAAAATGACCCATCAATATACCAAAATTGGCCTAGTAAAACTGGTCATTGATATACCAAATGGCTGAAAATGAGACTCATGTTTGCAGCACGTCCCTTAAAACACAGTTTGAGGAAGGTATTCTGAAGTTGTGCCAAAAAATATTAATAATAATAATATATAATCTGCTAACACATGGGTCGATAGCCTGCACATATCCTAAACGTTTTCACAGCTGCATATTTCTCTCATGTACAACCAATTATACAATACTCATGTGCTATTATTTTTAATTGAACAGTGGAAAATTATTGATTTTAATATCTCTGTGCATGAATAACTAAATCCATATGTGACCAATTCTAATCAATTAAATGTTGCAAATTATCAAAGTGAAATACATGTCAAACTGAGATATCAAAAACATTAAAAAAAAAGAATTTTATAATTTGTCACAACTTTGCCATTGGATATATAGGTTGTCAACATTTAGGGCTCATATTGAAATACCCTACCACGTTTTCACACAGAAAGAAGGCAGGATTCCCTCGCTAAGCGGCGCCTCAGGAAAGCTTCGGTCATAAAGCGGATGGATTATATGCATCAGTGACACCCTGCCCAGGATTTTAACAAAAGGCTAGCACAGGAAAGCTGCAGGATGGCGCACACCTTCCTGTGTAAGGGAATTTCAATATGAACCCTTACAAGATTACTTCTAATTCATGTATATAATAATAACTTTAATTACAAACTTGTTGACATTTACACTAGAAGAATAAGTGCAGGTCACACGTCGCCCCCTTGGAGCACAAAAACGCAAACTACAAGGTCTGCCTGAAGCTCAAAAGGGCTAACCACCTTTGTTAATCCTTACCAGTTAACCTTTTTGAGCACCAAGCAGCCCATGCAGTTAACCTTTTTGAGCACCAAGTATATGATATGCTACCACCATACTTGATATAGTGAGGGATGAATCAACAGGAACCAAGTGGTTTGCATTTAAATATGCAACTATAAACTGCCTACCCACATTGCACCTGTTTCCCCTCTGACTATTAATTCCATATCAGGTTTGTAAGGCATGTATAAAGGTGTTGTATAGTGTCAGAGCCCTTCTTGGGTTTACAGTGCATTCAGAGTGCCTTGTAAGCACTAAAATATCTTCTAAATCTATCACATCAATCAATCAGTTGACTTACCAATCAATCAATCAACCCACCAACCATCCAATATGCTTCATTGATAAATGGCTCAATCAAATAAATTAATGAATCAATCCATAAATCATCATCACCAATGGGCTAAAATTGACCCTTTGCATGGATCCACCATCTTGAGGCCGGTCGAGTGCAGATCCGTCGGAACACGCTTTTCAATACCGAATAAATGCTAACCTCATCGTGACATCATCCAAGCAGCAAAGTTCATTTCCCATTGAAAAAGCGTTATCCGACGGATCTGCAGTTGACCATTCTTGCTGCCAAAATGAGAATCTCATTTTAAAACGACTGTGCAAAGGCTTAATGGCTTCGCCAAACTTCGGTCTTTTATCTATAGCTCCCAGCATCATTTTTTTTTCAATTTTCTCACTGTGGATTTTGTATATCGGCGATGGACAGGAAAACCTTGTGTGTCATTGGCCCCTGAACATGTTTATAAAAGCAAAAACCTCTTTGCAGTTTTGTTTTAAACATGTTCAAGGGCCACAAGTTTTTCCTGCCCATTGACAATATTTTGATTCTAAAATAAAAGCTGTATCATGACTTGTATTAGTCAGACAATTATAAAACCAACCAATCAATCAATCAATCAATCAAAATCAATCAATCAATCAATCAATCAATCAATCAATCAATCTCTTACCCGTCCACTCTTGATATTTTCAGCGCATCTCTCTGAATACTGTGGAAGACACATATTGACTTCAATCCATGACACAATCATACTAGCTTTCCATTGTGACATTGGTGTAGTCTTGCATTTCTCTGCTAATCTGGCTTTCTCTTGGTCATCTAAGGCAAGTTCTGTGTGCAGGTTATGTCTGGAACCTGATGATGATGTGGAAATATTGGTATCTGGGAAGGGTAAATACATTTCAAAAGTAAAAGTTAGTGTGATTTGACTTGTAATTGTAAAAAACAAACAAACAAACAAACACACAAACAAACAAACAGTTCACCAACCCTTTCTAATATCTTCCAATGATTACTCTAGATTTATGTTTAAAATATCATTTTTACCTGATGATTGTAGGTTGGCTATTTTGGGATCTATGAAGAAACCTGTACAAACAAACAAATGTACAAACAAACATACAAACAAACATATAAACAAACATACATACAAACAGACCATCAGACAAACAAACAAACAAATAACTATAATTTTACAGGTGAAAACAAATTTTGATAATTTTATGTTCATTTGAATTTCAGTAATATTCGCAACAGGACTTTGGAACATTCTTAGATGTTTACTATCTTGCTATAAAGATACATCATTAGTAGTCTACTTTAGTAGCCCCTTTTATTTATCATCCCTGTATTCCCTATTGATCCAACAGCTATAAATCTTCAACTATGGTGGCCCACTCCAAAAGTCACTGGGGATGTGTTGTGTTTTATGGATGGAATGGCATAGCTTGGTGTGAATTGTTTATCAAAAAGGGAATGCAAAGAGGTCTACATCATTAGTTGATCCATTGCCAATTAACTAGCAATATTTCATCTGACACATCTGCTCCTAATATGCCACAACAACAAGTTCAAAGATGACTATCACTAACAAGTTGGAATATATTACTGTACTTGGGGTCAGTAACAATATGTTATTATTTGTAAACAAAAAGATTGATATCCGATTAGCCTGTGTGTATTGATGCATTCATGCATATTGCCGGTATTGTTTACACTCCCAATACATGCATGAATAAACACGCAAATATAGACATTCCAAACAAGTAGTCAACCATTTTGTTTTGTCATAACCTGTATTTGTTTGTTTCTTCCATTGTTGACAAAAAATAGGATAATTCATAATTTATTTTCCCAAGCATATAACTGAATACTCTGCCCAAATATGCCTAAGCCAAATGTTCCTACATCGATAGGTTTCAAAACAACAAACAAGCTTATGGTGACCTGAAATGATTGCGGGTTTTCATAATAATTTTGTTCATATATAATGAATCATAGAACTATCCCAAAATATATTTTGCTGTAATTATAGAAGTCATTCTAATCGACTCTAAAATTATAACAAATTGACAAAAGGCCTGAAAAAACAGCATCAAAAATTACCAGAATGGCCCCAAAACGGACTGAAAATAAAAGAAATTGCGTAAATCTGGACTACAAAAAAGCATGAATTCAGGCAAAAGCCTGAACACTTACATCCCTGAATGAAGGAACATTTTTGAAAGTATTTTAAGACTTGTTTTATCTGACAAGAGTGTTGTAGCACTCTGTAAGTCTGAATGGGTTAAAGTACTATTGGATTTATTTATTAAGTCTACAAAATACTATGCTGATAATGCTAGCATGCTATTTCTGCATTAAAGTGATGTTATCAGACTAAATGAGATGCATTTTTGCTGAAATTGATTTGAAGATAAGTATAAAATAAGCTTTTGTTTTCTTTTTTAAGTTTATCATATCTCTGCAATATGAAATTACTTTTGTATGAACGATAAGTTGATTTTTCAACTGAATATGTAGGTCAACATTTATATCACTCATTCATAAATTCTTTTGGCAGTTTCTCGCTTTCTGATTTTATTTCACCCATCACACTTTTACAGTGTGTTTCTAGTGAGCAAACGGTGACGGGTAATGCAAACTATGCGGTAAAAGCCCCAGTAGAAACATATCGAGTGAAGGATGATGCGGGGTGATGTGAGTTAGCATCATCGGTGCAGATTGGCATGTTTATTGCTCTGTGTGTTAGTATAGCCTACATAAAAAGTCAAAGTTTTGAGATATTTCCTCAAGATATCAAGAGTCATCTCAAGAGCCATTTCCATTTCTGAAATTTTTGAATTTTTAAAACAAAATTTGAAACTTGTCGTCTGCAGTCGAAACCCACGTGGAGAGAGCCAAGACCACTGTTATGAGAGCCTCTGAGCCAATACTAGGCTTGTTTGTACTCATTTCAATGCATATTTCATGCTGATTCCAAATATGATCCTGAAAATTTACATTTTGAAATTTGTGAATTTTTTAAACAAAATTTGAAACTTGTCGTCTGCAGTCAAAACTTACGTGGAGAGAGCCAAGACCACTGTGATGCGGCTTTAACTTGACGTTTCAATTTCCACTTACCATCAAATACAATTTGTTCCAAGGTAGGTCTGTTTTTCTTGCCAAAGATTTTTGATAACGAATTGAACTTCTTTTTCTTCATCTTCTTCTTTTCCTTTGGAGGCATGTTTTCGATGATAGCGAGTTCTTCTGTTGATCTTGAGAGCGGTTCGCTTGGATGGATAAGGTATTCTCTACTGCCGCTGTCTGCTGATGTCACATCTGGAGGAGAGGCAAGGAATAATGTCTAATTATGGAGTAACTATGCTCTGTTTCAAGTTCTGAATTTTTCTTTTCTCAAAGGTAACTCTTATGTGTCTTCAAATGTGGACTCAACTTTATTACTCATTGTATGAGTGGTTATAAGCAGTATTCCAGCATTATTCACAACGTTATCGATTGTTGTTACCCAAAATTGAATTTTTTTAAAGAATGCTGATCATGAATTTTAAGTTGTGATCATGGTCAACTGTGGCGTGTGCACCCCCGATAGCTCTGAGCCCCCGCAGGAACTGATCCTGGACACGCCGGTGGTCAACAGTATGGAAATGATTTTTAAAAGTCTCTACATATATAAATGATAGTCAGTGAAAATAAAATCACTGACCATCCAGGATTTGAACAGTATTTGTACTATCTGCTATTCCATCCTTTTTTTTTGAGGGGGGGGGGGAGAGGTATGTTATAAAGGTTAAGCCTCTGACGTGCACACATTTATTGACCCCTCTCACTAGCTCTCCATGTCACCTTTTAATGTTTTACCTGAGGCATATGACTGTGTAGACCTACTACTCCTTCCTGACACAGGTGTCATTGGTATCTCTCTTACGGGTGTATCCCCAGCACTCCCTACATCTTCCTGATTCACTCTAATGACCTACCTGAGGAATATGACTGTGTAGACCTACTACTCCTTGCTGACACTGGTGTCATTGGTATCTCTCTTACTGGTGTGTCCCCTGCACTCCCTACATCTTCCTGATTCACTCTAATGACCTACCTGAGGTATATGACTGTGTAGACCTACTACTCCTTGCTGACACCGGTGTCATTGGTATCTCTCTTAAAGGTGTGTCTCCAGCACTCCCTACATCTCCCTAATTCCCTCTAATGACCTACCTGAGGCATATGACTGTGTAGACCTACTACTCCTTGCTGACACCGGTGTCATTGGTATCTCCCTTACAGGTGTGTCCCCTGCGCTCCCTACCGGTTCTCCTCTCAGTCCCTGTGAGATGTTACTATCAGATGACAGGTGCAGTTCTTTGATACTACCATCGGGAGTGCCATTTACTGTTGTGCTTGTTACCGTAATTCTTGGGGTTGAGTTGGACATCTTTCTTCTCTCTAGTGCAAGTTGTTCTTTTACCTGTAGAAAAACAACCAATTATGACACTTAGAACTTGCAAGACTCTCATAAAGGTACATGATTACTGAAATGGGAACATTACATCCTAGTACACTTTATAAGGAGTAGTTTGTAGTTGAGTAAAAGCATGGGTACACACGTTGAGTACTACTCATACAGGTAAATGTTAACAAGTACTAAAATCTTCCTACAGGTGACAAAGAGTAAATTTCTTGTAATGATTTCTCTCAGAGGAAGGCCTCGGTCACCGGAGAGGTTAATAAATCCGCTATCACAGACCATGTAGCGGAGGACAAGCATGTGATCAACTGGGATGATGCACGCATAAAGGATAATAGAAATAGAAGACACATAAAAGAAGCGATTTGGATTCGGAAAAGGGAGGCCAACACACTAAACCGGGATGAAGGAAACCACTTCCTGCCGCACATCTATGACCAGCTCCTAAAACCCAAAACAGGGCCACCAACATCAAGCTCCAACAGGAAGCTGACAAGGAGGACTGGGAGAATTGGTCAGTCGATTTGAGAAAGTGCTATAATGTAGCACGAAACGTCATTGTTAGGTATGTTTAACATCATTTTACCAAATAATCAATTGGATTTGTTTATATGAAATTTTACAAATGATATCTATTGACAATCCTGATGAACTTGTTTACGGATTTCTCTCAGTGCTATTCAAAGAAAACAAAAAACAAATAGATATACTCCTGTTGTATGTTTCCCAGGACATGTTAAATTTATATCAAAGTTATAATTTCATTTAATTAAGGCAAGGTTTGATTATAAAAGACTGGAAACTGATAAGGGTGTGATGTGCAACCTGAAGGCTTGAGGAGAGAAAGTACACTTGAAAATTAAGCTGTGAATTATGTTTTGAAAAGAAAAAAGAAATATTCAATATTATTAGAATTTGGAATCTAAAAAGAGAAAATTATAGGTGACACTATCTAAAGGTTTAAGATGAGAAATGAATGTAGTTCACATAGGTTATGTTACTATATTGAGAAGTGATATTTTAAACCCAATCTACTTTTACTGCATGAATGTACTGGTGAATCATAGGTAATAACATACTGTGAAAAACTCAATTTTTAAATATATTTAATTTTGTGTAGTCTGCAGAGATTTCACTTCATCAATTTGTTCTCTTTTTGCTGATATAAAAAGTCTGTTGCAATTATAGTTTAATGATGTAATGTGTGAGTGTGAAAATACAAAAATGGGTCCAAATTGGCTGATGTATAATCAAGTCATGAAATACTGGTATTGGTACCCAAAGACAAGTTGCATCTTAATAATCAGGATAGTGAAAGGTGTGTGACAAGAATTGAAAGTAAAGGTCCAAGACAGATAACTTGTGTTTCCTTGCTGCTTATGGTTTGGGCAATTCCATATCCATGAACAGTACTTGCATTTTAAAACTTGCCCTGTCCTTGATAAGCAAGGAATACCCTTCCTTTGACAGCCTTCCCTTGACACCGCAAACTCTTTCCTTCCATGACTCCCCCTCTCCCATGAGCTGGACGATTTTTTCAAATGTAGTATGATCAGACTCAACTGGCTCTCTAACAGCTACATTCCCATCTCACCACATTATAAAATTATGTGTCAAATCATGTGTGTGAAAGAAAACTTACAGTAAACATAAAACATGTGAGTGTGTGAATAATGAGCTATTTAAGTGTTGGCAAGAGTTCCAGCTTGAAGTCAATGGAGGTCAGATATGATGCTATTTTTCTGATATGTTTCACATAAGCTGCTATATAATTATCCTTTTCCGTTAACAGCCATCATAACATACAAATACGCATGTTTTTTCTATATCTCTCTCCAGGGTGTGCAAATGTGTGTTTCACAGAAATTGAATCTTAGATTTTAACTATTGTTGCCTGATTTTAAAGGTGTGACTCATAACTGCTTAATTGTTGATCTAAAGTATATAAAAGTATTTTAGTGTTTTAGCTTGTTGTTGTCGGCAGTTCACCTGTTATTTTCCTAAATCATCTTTTATTTGATATCAAACACCAAACTTGTAATATAATTTCCATATCCCTCCTACAAAAACTACCGTATTACAGAAATCACAATTTCATTGGCGTCTGTGACTTGTGCATAACCCACTCAGCTACAAGAACCAGATTTGGGTAATTTCCACAATTAATCTTCCATGCTCTACAGTTCACCACACATTTGACATAAATCATCAGAATTCATGTATTTCCTAATTTGTCCAGAGTATTTGAAATACAAAATTCCCTTTCTTCTTAGGCCAAACAAAAGGTTTGCTTCAGAAAAAAATTGGAAAAACTGAAGTAGTGGTATGCACTTTTTTGTTTCTTTTTACTTTTGGTGGCCAAATTTCTTTTCTTTTTCCTTTTTGTTTGTTTGTTTGATGAGTAAAAAACCTTCTAAACATGAAAAAAGGAAAAGGAATGTGCTATATGTGTAATTTTAAAAACATACGCTTGGTCGTCTCACAAAAACCTCTTATATTTTGGCCTACCAGGACCTACGTATGACAATTTTCTATTGAACTTGTGACATTCAGATGACCTGATCAAGTACGATAACTAAAATTGCTTTTATTTCCTATTATTTCTATAGTCCATCCTGCCAGGCAGGTGTTTACATGTATAGAAATCACAGAAAGGTATAAAAGGATCAGTCATGTCTGCTGCAAATTAGCTCTTATTAAACTGCTATATTACTATTTGATCTGTTGAACGTGATGAAAGACTGGCATGATTTCCTTTATATAGGGTGTTGTACAAAATATAAATGTAAGACTTGATCTCATATAGGGTGATCCAGGACCCAACTTCATACAAAATGATGTAAAATTCAAATGATGCCAACCACCACCACAGGGCTTAGATTTCGGTTGTGAGAATCAACTTCTCTCATTGTATCATACAGTAAGTGCAGTGACTATGATGGGTTTTGATCCTAGCAAACCAAGACAAAATCTAGGCCCTGCGACCATCAATGAAGGCATTGATAATGATGACCATGTGGTATGAACAGGTTTTTGAAAAGGAGGGGTGGGGGCAGGTCTTGATTGTCCTGACTAGGTGCATCTCTGCTGACTGGGTGCACTTTCCCCTGACTGAATTGGACAGGCCGTAGCTCCCCGGTTTCCTTTTGTACACGCTACTGATGATTGCAAGAAGGAGGAAGCAGATGATGATGATTATCTATTACTTACAGGATGAATGAAAAAATGTGAAGGGCAGAATTTTGCATGTACTGAAAAAAAACAGCATTTTTAAACCTAAAAACCAACCCAGCACATACACCAGGCACAAAAAGAAACTTGTCAGTTATAGTCATCCTTGCTGTTCAACAACCTAATAATTTTGGATTATTATGAAATATACATTTTGTTAATTGGACTTTGCTTTCTCTTTTGACACCCTGTTTGTGAAAATCGAACAAGTATTGACCAAGATATGCGCCTCCAAACCCTCAACCCCAAAATCAAAAGTTGCCATTTCAATGATTTTCAATGGGAACGCATCGATGTATTACATAATGCAAGCACCACGGGCCAATCAATAAAGCACACAATATAACAGGCACAATTGAATTGTTAAAATTGTAACTTTTGATTTTGAAGTTTGAGAGTTTGGAGGTGCATATCATGGTCAATTCTTGCTCAATTTTCACAAACAGGATGTCAAATGAGAAAGCAAAGTCCAATTAACATAATGTATATTTCAGAATAATCCAAAATTATCAGGTTGTTGAACAGCAAGGATGACTATAACTGATGAGTTTCTTTTTGTGCCTGGTGTAGTTTTGATAGCTTTACGCAATTACATTTGGTTTGCTTTAAACATTATTACACCCAGTTTCATCAAACTGAAGCTTGTATATTTATAAATTGCCAATTGCAACAATTTTGATTTCACAAACTGATGGAAATGTAAGAATAATCAGCAATGAGCCAACCCAGTTCAGAGATGAGTATTAGATGGGAACCAGCATTCTGCTTTTTAAGTGCCACAGAATCTGATGGGCAAATCAATCTTCTCATATTCCATAGTGACATTTGAAGATAAATATTTGGCGTCTGGAAAGCAAATTGGACAAATACTGGCAATATAATATAACTGAAAATATTGTTAGAATGTCTAGAGATTCTTCTAGAGCAAACTATAGATACTACCAAAATATTCGCCAGCATAACATTATATCATCACTTTGATCATATCTAACCAAATTGAATTATACCTGATAAGCATCCTAACCACCCCTTACATACACATCACTAAACATGGCTACCTGTAATGGGGTTCCCTTCCTCTCTCGGCTCCCTCTAAAAATGACCTTTTCATTGAAATGGGTAACTGATTTATTACAAGCATGGAATCATCTAGTTCCTATATCAAAGACTCTATCCCCGTGCTCACCTTCCTCCCTGGGGTCCCTTGGGAGTTTGGGGACAATTTCAAGATTATCTGAACTGCTATGTGAATGAATTCAACTGCTATGTGAATGAATTAAACTGCTATGTGAATGAATTCAAATTCAAAAAGTTGAATCTTCATTCAGTACCCTAAAACGTTACTTTCTTTTACTATAGCTTGTGTTATCTTACTCATCAAATGTGCAAAAAGTTGTAACTTCCATGGAATTAAATGTGTAGTACATTCTTTGGTTACAGGAAGTGTAAAATTATACTCTAAAAAATCATAACAGACTATATCATGAAGCAACTGACTTTGTTTCACATCGAGTTTGGCATATTTCGCAGAATCTAATTGCACTAATCTAATCGGTGAAAATGTATACACATGCATACAAAGGCATACAGCGATATTTCACTCACTGACCACGTACCGAAATACTATTTCTCAACTGGACTCGCACCCAAGACAGCAGTATACCTTTTCCAAGGTTGCACCACAGCACGCCCAAAGCATGTGCAAGAGATAATACCAGGCAGCTACCATGCAGGCTACCATGTTGTTATCATGAATACTCCAGAAAAAATCTTTTGTAAATATTGCTAGCAGAGTAGGGAGGGCGAGTTAGCGCAACGGTAATTCCCTCGCTTTGCACCACTGAGGTCCCGGTTTCAAGCCCCGGCGCGGCCCAAGGACTCATGTGCCCCTGGTTTATCCCGATTCCATGCTCGCTCTCGCAGGTTTACTCCGGGATCTCCGGTTTCCTCCTGTATCGCAAATATCAGTGATTAGTTGTTTGGTTATCAAAACTTCCTTCACCCAATGGAATTTGGGGAGCTGCACAGATAATTGGTGGATGTTACAATCTAAATGCGGATAGGTGTGCGCTGTTGGCAGCAACCTAGTTGATGCGATCTGATTGTGATGATTCACCATTGCAGCGAAATTACAGCGCTTTGAGTCCTCTAAGATCTGGAGAAAGGCGCTTTATAAATCCAAAATTTATTTTTATTTTTAGAGTATTCTTGTGATGAGTTTACAAGAAGCGCTCTGGCAACTTCAGAGTTTAGCTTATACTTATAGGTATATTTACATCAGAGATGCCAATGGGTTATGAAAAAAAATCTGAAATTTGCGAGCGTAGGGAGCGAAGCGACAAGTCTCGCCCCCACGGCCGGGGGTCCAGGGGCCGCTTAAGGGCCCCTCAGTGGTACTGGGCAAAGCCCGGTGAAGTGAGGGGAAGCCCCCAAAGCCAGAGGGTTTCTACACATTTTACACTGCAGGAGACACCATTTCTGAGGTAAAATTACATTCAAATGGATTAAAAAATAAGGTTATTTTGAGAAAACAAGCCTAGATAGCAGTATTGAAGACTATCTATTATACATGTAATATTCTTCAAGGCTTGTTTTCTCAAAATTATACCATAAAATATGCAAATTAGGTACCTAAGCCCAGGCAATTTTAGCAGAATTAGCACCCCAAAAGGCCATTTTTAACATAAAAACCTGTTTTAGACTTTTTTTGAAAAAATGCTTCCTTCATCCCAAAAAGTGGTTTTAAATGTTCAGTTTCCTATACTTTTGTACATGAGAAACATTTTCCAAAGTATTTTTTTGGCCTAATAACATGGCCTACATGGCTGAAATGAATATATATAATGCGTAATATATACGCAAATTTTGGCCCCCCCCCCTATTTTTTTGTTAAATTTTCAAAAAATATTTTGGCCAAAATGCAAGTTATATGCCCTAAATTACTTGTTATTTAATGTGGGAAACCATAGAAATACTGCTACTTCAAAAACAAAAAAATTGCCAATTTTATTTTACAAAGTTGGATAAAGTTGTACATTTTAATTACTTTTACTTCTACTGAACAGCTAGCAATGTATATTAATTCAATGTGTTCCTGACTGTTCAATAGAAGCAAAAGTAATCAAAATGTACAACTTTATCCAACTTTGTAAAATAAAATTGGCCATTTTTTTTTGAAATAGCAGTATTTCTATGGTTTCAACCTTGAATAACAAGTAATTATTTTTGAAAAAAAAAAAAAAAAAAAAAAAAAAAAAAAATTTTTTTTTAGAAAATCTGATTTTTTTTGGAAAAATACAAAAAAATCGGAATTCCGATTTAAATCGGAAGATTGGCATCTCTGTTACATTCCATGCTATCATTCGGTAGTTAACTGCAAATTGAAACTCGCTTTTATAACCTCTACCTGTTTTAGTATGTCTGTGTGTTCTATAATACATCCGATCGCATGCTGAGGCGTTGGAATATATATAAAAGGCAGGTCCAATAAAATTTGTAGAAAAAATACGCCAAAAATGGGAAGATGTCATATGCATGTATGTGTGCGTTGTATTATATAGGGCCTACACCTTAGAAAACTTTCAAAATTCTCAACAAAACTCATAAAATATTGTAAAATTGGGATACAAAATGTCATCATAATTTGGCCTTTAGATGAAAATTTTTATCAAAATAGCCCTTCGGAAATTGATTGAATCTAGTTAAATATCAACCTATTTATTTTCTACAAAATAGTATGTATTATTGGAAATATAAAAGCTGTCAAACGATCTTCTACATGCCAGGTTTTGATTGGAAATTTGTGGTACTGATAATTTCTCATAGTTCAGTTGTTCACGATGTTTCGGGAACTCCTCAAAATATTGCTGTCAAACATATCCGTATATCAAGAGATAGCGCTATTTTTTGGTAGGGAAATATCGCAGTGGGGCAGCACAACCGCATATACACCTGTTACAAGCACTGACATCACCACCAAACTCAAGGTGAAAACAAGTATAGTTACATCCATATTCTACTTGGTTGCCATGCAACAAAAGTCTTACCTTTCCAAGGTAAACAAAAGTAAGTTACAAATGAGATAAAGTAAGATACGCCATTTTACCACAATGATACCTTGACAAGTCATCTGTGTCCAGGTATAAGTCGTCTGCCACGGCTGTATCTATCAAGGTGCAACTTAATGCAACAATAGGATTTATGGAGGCTATATATAGAAACAGAAGCCTATGTACCTGTCAGGCTGTCTCTAGTTCAACCTTTCGCTCGCTGTTCTTTTCTGTCACAAGACGTTTTTGTCTAGCTTTTTGTATGAGTAACTTATTATGCCAGATATGAGTCAAGGAAATACAGGTATAGTAGTACTTTTTGGCTTTAGTATACTATCCTGGGACAGATGAGGTGGCACGTGGCATCATACCAATCATTTGGTCAACAGTTTTTGTTGTTCTTTGCCCCTTCAGTATGTGCACGCATCAAGTTTTACTGAACGCCCATGCTTTTAAAATTTGCGCAAAATCAGATATAGGGTAACTTGGGCTATGATATTGGATAGTGTATGGGTTGTGTGCTGTTCTTCCAAGCATAGCAATGGAGTTGCTTATCTTTGTGTATAAATATTTCTGTCCCCGCATCTACATTAACCAAGCAGAGAGGTTTATTTTTTGCTTTCCTTTATTCTCTATCCAACCCTTGCCTCACATTTACATACACTTGTCCAAGTCCACAAGCTAGGTCATGCACACACATATCCACTAAACTACCCTAGCACTACTTCTGGAATGCCACTTCAGGAAACTATCCAGGCACAAGTATACTATCCAGGGAGAGGAACCATTATCACCTTGCACTTGGTCCAGCACTTTGAACTATAATTTGGTTCACCTCAAGTTTGGAAGTGACTTCAATGGTACTTCGCTGTTGCATTGCAAGCGTGATAACAAAACGAGGGTGTACGTGTGCGTGTACATTTAGGGCGTTTAACTTTACGCATCACGGGAAAAACGCACATGCATCACTACCAAACTTGAGATGAACCAAATTATAGCCTAGGACTATACAATCATCCCAGTCAATGAGGGTCACAATACACACCCACTTAGCTCATTATGTCTCCTCTCCTTTTTTAATTTTCCCCTTTTCTATTCTTTACCCTTTTCTTTCCTGTTATAACAAACTGTAATACCTAGTCCTCAAACTACTAATATTATGGCACAATATTTATCCTTCTGTCACACCAGCAGAACCATCAATCAAAGTTTCACTTTTTGTATTTCACAATAACTGGGCTATTCCATTTAAAATCCACACTACCCCTGTGGAAGATTTTGGAAATATCTTCTACAGGGGGAGTATGTTTTTCACATGTCAGGGTCAATCATTTTGAAACCCATACTCCCCCTGTATTACGACTTTACCTATATCTTCCACAACTGGAGTGAGTATTTCAAATGGAAGTTACCCAACTGTCTATTATATTTGAAACTCATACTCCCTCTGTGGAAGATATTTCCAAAATCTTCCACAGAGGTAGTGTGGATTTTAAATGGAATTTGCACTCAGTCAGCTTCCTATCCCTTGCTATGTTTGTCCCAGGTTCAAGTTGACAACAAATATGACAACATGCAGTTTGATTAAAGAAGTATAGGTTAAACCCTCCATCAATCACAGCATTGTACTGCCTCTTGCCTAAATGCCCATCAATGTCAAGGACAGTCTGTATTTATGATTTAATAGATTTCTTTCAAGTTTTCAACTCTCTTTGTTGAATTTGACCTAAAATTGCTTCCAATTAGAATGCTTTCAGTCCAAAATACTTTTCTCACAATTGTTTCAGGTTGGGTAGATTCTCATAATACGTATAATACCTGTATGCAGTCATTTTTCATTTTGTGTCAGGGTTATAGAATTAAACTTTATTTGTTATCAAATCAATTCATGTGAATAACGAAGCAAGGTTATTTCCAATACTATTGCTTCATGCATGGGTGCATACAAAAAGACCCTGCTTTGTTTGTTTGGATTCTTAATGAGAGATAAATAGAAAGATTCTTTTGAGCACTAAGAATTAAATCAGATTTTGCAAAGTTGTTGAGAATCTAGTGTACTTGCACCTAATGCAGATTTCTGTGCATTAGTGTATTAATGCTTTTCAAAATGAGCATTACTAGGGCTTTTCCAAAACAAAACAAACAAAGCAGAAGTAAATTAAAATGACTAAGTCTTCTAAAACAAATATCATCTGTTCTTTTTCTGTTCCAATTAATAAATAAAACATCATAAGACATTTAACTTTCTTTATACCATTCATGCCATGTGCTTAAGGATGAATCTGATGTACACAAAATAAATTCTGTATGTGTTATGGTTCTTGAGCTAAGTACAAAGGTTAACATGAAATTTGGAATTGAATCAATTTGTTACAAAGGTAAACCCTTCCAGATTTCTGTGAATATCTATAACAGAGCCATTACTTTTATTTTCATGCAGCTACTGTTAATTTTGACTTGAACACACCTTATTACTAACAATTGATAAGCCTCTTATGATGATATGATCATCATAACATTACCTTCTAAATTAATCAAGCGGCTGACAATTCTCACTATCTCAACTAGAGTCAAATTGACAAGTGGCCTGTCTTGATCTGACCTGTTTAATGGTCTCATAGGACCAATATATGTCAGCGGTCAATGATGACTAGTGTGTAATCTTCATCAATATCTAAGAACCCGGGCTAAGGACAGGCTTAGATCTGTACCATGATAACCCTGGTACCTTGCATCTTGGAGCTCCGTTTGAATGCTCTGACCATGTAAGACTGCACAAACACTGATCAGGGCAGGATCAGATGTTGACCATCAATCTAAAGGGCGATTTTTTTTCTGGCTCTCATTACTTTGTCTATTAGTCTACACATCACGAGTTAACGCAATGGGGCAAGTCATAAAGGAGATAACTAATACACTGATGCAAGATCTGCTCAAACACAACATATGTTGATGTAACTTGCTAGCATACTTGGCATATTATTTATTTATAAAATTCGGTTGAAGCCAGGCTAAGCCCAATAGTGCTCAGAGGCTACTAAATTTAAGGGATGCCAACCTGCTCGGCAACCAAACTCACGTGGCACTGCAAGGAATTGAACCCGGGCCGCAGTGGTGAGAAGCGAGTGAGAAGACTACACTAACCCATCCTCCCAAACATCTTAATTGAATTAAACAGAATTTATATAAATTGAAGTGAATTATGATGTAATGAGGCCTTTTCTGCACCTTTGATATGTGCCAAGGTGGCAAGTGGCTTCATATAGTTGCGAACCAGCGAGTATCAAAGCTTACTCTGATCTCTGCTAAGGCAAACCTGCCAACTTAGCTGGCTTATCTCAGTGATGACTGCTTTGTAAGCGTAACTCAAAACCCTTAATCTGAGATCTCAGCTTTGCACCTAAGGGAATTATTACTACTTGATACCTCTATGATGACCAATGCATAACTTAATCCTCAAACTTTTCACTACTTCATCATCTGTTGTTACACAATAAAAACCCCCTTACTTCAGCCTGACCCTTTCATATACCTTACATAAAAGAATCTTCTCTGTCTTGACTTAAACCGACCTTAACATTGTACAAAACATAACCCCAGGGGATACTTGCCCCTTGTCTCAATAGGAACTCCCTCACACATGCTAATCTGTAAAGACAAAGTCCCTGAACCCCAATATGCTTGCATACTCAAATAATGACCTTGGAAGACACTGGGTACAAAAACTCATCCTCAATAACACAGTGTCAATTTTTGAGTTAATACTATTGAATGGAGTTTATTGAACTGTGCAATGAGAGATGGGTCCATTTTGGTTCTTTGTCTACTCGCTACCTCAAAACTTTGTGATGACTGCTATTTAATCTTAAAACCCTTGCTAATTCTTTCTTTTAAGTATCTCCGGTTCCTTTTTTGTAATTCTGTCTGCTGGAGAGGAAATACTGACTGCCCATGACCAATTGCGACTGTGTAATTGTCGTGCTAACTTCTTATAAATAAAACGTTTTACCTATATCATGATCAGTTCAATTATTTATATAATAAGGACTTGGAGAGTTCAGGTTAGTAAGAAGTTAAGTAGCAAGTTTATTTGAAGTCTGTGGATCTATCATAACTTATGTGTTGGAAAAACTCCAAGTGGTTGATTTTAAACCTACAATCAAGGAAACTTGTTGGTACATTTTGGTGAACTTAACCAAAACCACCATCCCAACTCAAGCATGATGAAAGTGGTTTTAATATTGGTGACTTGAGACCAACATCTCCCCTATATTGATTGAAGGGGTGTGTGGAAAGACAAGGGGAAAGAAAATATGGTCTTCTTAATAGCAAACTTGGACTATATGAATCGCATCCGAATGGCAAGAAGTGAGGATTGGGCTATTACAGTTGAAATCCAAACACCCCTATGGAAGATATGACCTTAATCTTCCACACAGGGAGTGTAGATTTCAAATGGAGTCACCCATTAGGATATGAACTCCATTCACACTCCTTGCATGGAAGATTATGGTCATATCTTAATGGGTGACTCCATTTGAAATTCACACTCCTTGTGTGTGAGATTAAGGTCATGTCTTCCTTATCGGTGTATGGGTCTTAACTGGAATATCCAATTTCAACATGTCATAAAGTGTACGTATCAACCATTCTTTGGTTGTATTTCATATTTGATATCTGTGGTCTTACCCTGTCTAACTCTTGTTCAAGACTTTCCACTTCTTTCTCCTTCTTATCCAGCGTTTCCCGTAATGCCACCGATCTCTCAGCAGCTTCTCTGGCTCTCTTCAGAATCTCCCACCTGAAACAGACCAGAGATGGACCAAAAATCATATATTAAACTCAAATTGAACTTGATGCATTATTTTTTAAATAATTTAGTTTGCATTTCAAGAGTATTGATACTTCTAGACAACCTTGCAACTGAAGCCTGAAACCCTGCATGACAAACTGTTTTCTCAAAATCTGCTTTCATTAAGTTAATATGCCTGTGATATATGACAATTCCAGCCTATGTTTTTAATATAAAAATAAAAATAAACCCCTTTCATGTCAAATTATTCCAAATGTAAACCACTTATTTGATATATTCAAACAAAAAGCTTAAGAAATGCTTTTTAGAATATTTTGGTGTATCTTTAATCTAGTATCAACTGAGATGGTACGTCTTTTGCATCAAAATTAGGAGCATTGAATCGTCCTAACTTTCATTTATCTATTTTGCTTCTGAGTGTATGTCCTTAGTCACCCAGTAGTTGTAAACAGAGTTTTGGAAATAAATCTAATACTGGTTGCCTGATGAAGTCTGTTGGCTCCAAACACAACATTGCAAAGTTGCAAATAGTAAGGTCCGGTATTAGATTTATTTCTAAAAGTCTATTTTAACTCTCTCCACACGGGTGTCGACTGCAGACGACCAGTTTCAAAAAATTTTTAAAATTCAAAAATTTCAGTAATGTAAATTGTCATGACCATATTTGGTATCAGCTTGAAAAATACATTAAAATGAGTACAAACAAGCCTAGTATTGGTTCAGTAGTTCTTAAGATAGCTCTTGATATTTTGAGAAAATATTTCAAAATTTCAACTTTTTCCGTTGAAGCGCATGGCTAGCACGCAGAGCATTAAGTTCCTATGCATTTTTCTATACAACTTCAACCCAACACCAGTTCTAACCTGTCTTTTTCCACCTCCTCTTTCTCTGCAATGATCTTCTTGAGATTCTCATCACTCTCTGACATCCGTTGCTCATAGTTACGTAAGAAATCCCTCATCTCTTCTTCCTTTGATTCCAATGTACAATAAAGCTGCTTCATCTGGTTTAACAGATCAACTTTCTCACCCTTCAGTCTCTTTCTGTCTTGTTTCATTGCTGCAAGGGGAAGAGTAACATTAGGATATTCCAGTTGAAATCCATACTACCCCTGTGGAAGATTTAGCTAAAGTCTTCCACAGAGGGAGTATGAGTTTCAAATAGAACAGACAGTAGGATAACTTCCATTTGAAATACTCACTCCAGGTGTGGAAGATATAAGTAAAGCAATAATACAGGGGAGTATGGGTTTCAAAATGATTGACCCTGAAGAATAACATTTGAAAAACATACTCCTCTGTGGTAGATATATAAGCCATAATACAGGGGGAGTATGGGTTTCAAAATGATTGACCCTGAAGAATAACATTTGAAAAACATACTCCCCTATGGTAGATATTAAGCCATAATACAGGGGGAGTATGGGTTTCAAAATGATTGACCCTGACCAATAACATTTGAAAAACATACTTCCCCTGTGATAGATATTTCTAAAATCTTCCATAGGGATAGTGTGGATTTTAAATGGAATAGCCCAAGCTTTTATTAGTAGTAAGTGAACCAAGATGGCTTGAACGCATTACTTTCACTTCATATTATTCAGGATGTCCACTCCTGTCCTGTGTCTCTATTTGTTCTATGTCAATGCTACAGGCAAATGATTTGAGATACATTAGCGCTAAAACCAAAATGACATGGGGAAGTTGCAACTGTTGCCGCTTTGTTGTGTGCCATGGTGTACATGACATTTTGTCCAGTCTACATTATGATTTAGGTTTGAGTTTAAGGTTCATATTATGGTTCATGTTATGGATGGGTTTGGTTGGGGTTAAGGTTTAGGGTTAGGATTAAGATCATTTCCCAGCAAATGATTAAAGTTAAAATTAAGGTTAAAACAATGGTTAGGGTTAGAGTAAAAGTTACAAGTGTGTACTTTGATTATGGTTGGGTATGGTTTAGGGCTGCAAGTTGAGGTACAGGTTCAATTTATGATTAGGATCATGATTAAGGGGCATGTTTAATGATTATAGTTAGGGTTTGGGTCCAGTTTTACAGTTCATTATGGTTATGGAAAATATATACGATAAGAGTATGGTTATGCCTATAATTTACGGAGAGTGTCATGGTAGGCTAAAGGAACAAATGACACATGGGCAAAACAGGGGAGGAGGAGGCTAAGTTGATAACAAGCCATATATGACTGGGGAACTAGTTTATCTGGCATATATGCCCCCACTTCTAGCGTGCTGATCTATTTTTGCCTCCTTCATCATGTTCATTGCTTGAGGGAAGGAAATGTAACTGTAGGCCGTAAACTTGATTTGACATTAACACATTTTACTTTTTTGCTTTGATCTTATTTTGGTCTACTTCTGTCCTAGTAACCTCTTTATGTCTTATTTCATAGCTAGGGGGAGAAACTGAAATCAATACCACATTGTTGCTCAATCAATGCATAAAACACAATACGTGAGAAGCACATTTCGATGAAAAGTCGCTGTACTTGTCAAAGATTTGTCATTCTTATGTCTTTTTGTTTCTCTTCTTTTGTAAGTCGGTAAGGTAATTTGGGAGTTGCATAATTTCACAAATGTTGTGAGAGACTCAAATTTTTAAAGTTAAGTTGCTGCAAATATATCCATGAAGGTATTTACCACCATTTTCCATTTACTATATACATGTAGTTGACTAACAACATGCATGAAAGCAAATTACCGCAGAACAGGATTTTTATGTCTATTGTGAACAATTTTTGCCCCAAAATATTGTGTTACAGAGCTGACAGGATCAGTACTTTCATTGAAGCTTCCAACTCAGCACAATATATACTTTATATGAAATTACAAGAAAGTAGATCTGTCACTCTTTGTGTATACTAAAGGTAAAACATTTACAAATTCATACATGAAACAGCTTTAGCTTTTGGTACATAAATGCAGAACAGGCTGTGTTTCTCTGACTTTGATATGTATTTTGAAGCCGAAAGACAAAGTCAAGACACAGAATTGTAATCTATAACAGATCTCACCATGTATTTAGATCTAGACTTGGATGTAAATGTAATACTGTCCAACACACTTACAAGTAGTAAAGCAGCCGGGATTATGTATTCTTTACCTGATAATGCCTCCTTGGCCCTGGCCAATTCATGCTCTGTTTGCGTCAGCTGAATCTTAAGTTCACTCGCACTCGGTATTTCTACTTCACAATGACCGAGCGCCCTCAAGTCATCCAACTGCTGCAGGAGGTTCTTGTTATCTGACTCGAGTCTGTCATTTTGTTGTCGTAATCTCGCCAACTCGCTCTCATCTCGTTCATTGTGCCATTCTGCTGTGGGATAAGTAAAGAATAACATACAATTATGAATAGCTGGCTGTTGAATTCCACACACATTGACCCTTATTCACCAACAGGCGGACAAACAAACACACAATCTTACAAATAAACGAATGTTCAGCTCATAGCAGAATTAAAAACCTTCATTTATTTTGGCACATACTTTTGTAAGTGAAAGTAAGATATATGTTACAAATTTGTTAAGCTTTCTTTTCAAATAATATGCCTAAATTACATGATTGAATGCATTAAAAATGATGTCAGCCTTGTATTCAGTATCATAAGTATGCATATCAGAGAAAATTACATATTTGTTACTTTAAAATAATTTACGCTGCCAAAGTCATTTCATCAACTCTAAATCCCCATCAATTAGTCATTGCCATTATTATAAGAGTCTTGATGACAATAATCTTTATGAGGCTGTTGGCAGACTCATGATGATGATATCCGCATATGGAAATCATTTATTTTTCTATTGGATTGTGTCGGCTGTTCCCATGTTGTCTGCTACTGTTTTTACCAAACTGACTATATAATAAATCCTTAACCCCAAGAGAACTACCTGCCGATTGGCCAAAAAGAAGTTTTCATTATCAATTGGACCAATCAGCAACATTTTTAGAATAATTTCACTACGTAAAAAAATTGGGTTGAATTATTTGCAAAGCTCCATTCTGATTGGTGATTAAAGTGAAGATATCATGTAATTGACCAATCAGAGGCAATGTTAGATCGGCAGGTAGTGCTCAGGGGGTTAAAGCAAGTCACAGTCTGACACACCATTGTTTTTGCATTATCTGTATGGTTCATTTGATATTGCACAAAATAAAAGTTGGCAGACTTATTTTTCTATTGGATTGTGTCGTCTGCTACTGTTTTTACCGAGCAGACTGTCAATAAACAAGGAATTGCCTTGAATAGAAAGACTGCATTTGCTGTTTACTGAGAGTGTTGTGCTCCATGTCCAATGCTTTAAAGGCACTTGATACAAAGGGACACAATGCTCCTGATGATCGCTTGAGACATTCTTCATTCAAATCATTAAATTATTGATTTCATTTTTTCTTGATGCCAAATAAATTAAAATTCACAAAGAAACAATGTTGTCTATCATCCAAGATGTCATCAACAGCTAACAATGTCAGAAAACTTAACACAAATGCAATGTTTTATTTATTTTTGTATTTTTTTCATTACACAGCCTCAAAGACAGTACCTCACATTGTTCCTAATAAACACCTCAAAAAAAGTAACTCACCCCCCTTAAATAATGGCCATTATTCAAAAAGGGGCTATTGTATTACAAATCTGTAAAATGTGTTGGAAGCAGAATTTATTTCTGCGTATTTTTACACCTCATTTGATACGATAGCCCAGAAAACAACACCGGTCAATTTAATGTAGTGTGGTCCAGATTTGAAAGTTGCACTTACATACAAATGTTTACAATACAAAAACACTCAAGATATCATTACACAGATTTCCTTCCATTACACTCAATACAATATCAATACAATTTACTGCAACTTTCAAATCTTGGGTTACATTGATTTAAATGTACACTGTGACGTCAATATTTAGTCAATTGCTATAAATGAGGTATCAAAATGTGCAGAAATAAATTCTGCTTCCAACGCATTTTAAAAGATTTATAATACAATCGCCCGTTTTTGAATAATGGTCATTATTTAAGGGGGGTTAGTTACTTTTTTTGAGGTATTTATTCCAAAGCAGAGCTGTTTACTATGCAAGTTGTTTTAAATCCAAAAATACCAGTCAGACCAACCATCATGTTGGCATATCTTTTAAGCAGTATTAACAAATTAAATTATTTATATACCATTTAAAACAATTTAAAAGCACTAAACTTTTGTTTGCAATAAAATCGGGTCAAATGAAAGAAAAACAAATAATTATTATGCCTCAACACCAGACATAGATCCTAAAAGAATTTCACATTATGAATTCAGGTCAGGTCCAAGAGAAACAATGTCGTATTTGTACACGGCCTCCTGCCTCACTAGACATGGATCGTAGTAATTAATGCTTTAGATGAGTCCTATTACGATACCTATATGCATTCCACAGCTCTGTAATATCGCTGCGGGATACAATGGCGCACTAAAACACTATACAACTGTAAAATTCAAACTCAATTGAATAATTTTGTATAATAAAAATATAATTAAAATCAGATCATCTCATTTTCATTATAGTGTATCGGGATAGAAATGTGCAGTACCCAAATAAGAACAAACATGATCAGTTTTATGTCAGTGGTTCATGAGATAGCACACAATATATCAGACATTTATCGCTCAGCTTGACGGCTTACACCTGCTGAAACTAAATCGCCAGCTTCATCCCAAGCATTTAACAATAACTAGTTGAGTTTTGATCCAGTATAGCACGTGGGCATGCATGACTATACACGGACGAGTTCATGAACACGGAGATGAATTACAAAATGAGCTCTAACATGAGTTAAAGTGGTTCATTAGGTTTCTTTAGACAAGGCATATTATCTCACATTATGGCCCTAAGGGGTAATTGGCGAATAGTTATCGCACGCAAAAACTGTTGCAATAACATGTCTATCGAAATCTAAACTCTTCACAATTTTCTTTTCAATTTCCAAGTTTTTTAAGATGGATATTTGTTTTGATGATAATTTGCATCACTTCATCAAAATTCATTTAAAACAAGTACTTCTTGAAACATTTTAAAAATAGACACTTCATTTTGCTATCTTTAAGTACACAACTCTTCAGTTCATATAAAAGCATTTGAAATGCCAATTCAATTATATTATCACATTGTACTGTATGCAGACTAAACTTGCATTTCATAACCCAATTATTTTCTCTGTCTTCCAGAATTTTCAAATTCACATTTTGTGACAAGGCCTGTGAAACATGCTCTTTTTTTATAATCACAGTTGTATATAAAGGGACTGTTTTTCATGAATTCATGATATTCCAAACAAACATCTCCTCATGTTCCATGTATTCACTTGTGTATTGCATATCACCTGTTCATTGACAGAACATATAGGAATTAATTCATCCATTCAACCTTGTATTCTACGCATATGATACAAAATATTCCACGTTTTTATGCAACATTTTTATCTGATATGGTCTTCGTAATGAGAAATGGGGCCATGAGGCTGACAGCTTTGGTAATATGCTTACAACCATATAACATGCATATTACACTTTTAATTTACTAGTACTATCTGGTGTAATTACTATACGATGATACCTGATTTGAACTGACGTAATAGGTAACGCTATCGTGCCAACATATGAAATATTCACTCTAATCAAAATGAAAATATTAATACAAACTTTGAAAGTTGACGATATTACGGGTGGGAACTTCTGAATACATAAATTTTAAATTTTAATATTCTGTACCTACTCGCATCACTCTATTTCAATTAACTGTTACATGTATTATCAGAAAATTGTGAATATTTCCAAATGTAAATAACCTATTAACTCGTACTAATTCGTACTCCGGAAACCTGTCTCAATTTTAATTCATGTAAAGTGCATTTACAAATGTAATTTGGGGATGCACAGCGGATGTAGTGGGCGGTGGCCTCATATTTGGTTGGATGACAGCAAGTGAATTGTGAAATTGTACATAACATTCATATTGCAAACTGCATACAGATTTACATATATATTAAGTGGATTTGCACTTCAAATGTTATTAGATCTCACTATGGACCACAATAGCCTCATCCCAATGCCATAGTTCAATAACTTCAATTAAATAATCATAGTGCAAAATTTGACCTCAAGTTGCAAAGTATGAGTTTGTGTACCCAAATTTTCAAAGGTCATTCAATGAATGTGCAACTATATTGGGGTTAAAGAACTGTGCCCTGATAGATGAGCATGTTGTGGATCCTAGTGTCTGAGTTCAAACTGATATCATGTAGTGTTGTGTTGAAGCACTAAATTTGGAATAATTTCATAAAAAATAAGATTGCGGATACAATATATCAAACTACACAGCTTTTAAAATCATGTTTTTAAATACACTACTATCTCTTAAAAGCAAAATTAAGTCTTTTAGGTTTGCTTTTCTTTATTTTAATTTTGTTCTAATTTTACAGAATGTCAGAATTCATCATGCCAAGAATATAACATCCTACCCACAGCACCTGGTAATACCATGAAAAAATATTTGATTTTCCCCCCAAAAATTTGCATTTAAATATTTCAAAATGATCGAATTACAATTAACCTGAAAGATTGTGCCGGATCTTGTTTTTTTTCATACAAATTGCAATTCTAAATCTCCTTAATTGTGCATTTTCTCTCAAGTACCATTATAAATGTTGCATCTTATTTCTTATGATACTATTCGTACAAATTACGATTCAACTTGTATAGATTCTAAATTTCTACAATATCTGTTACAAAATATTACTAGTAGTGTCAAGTTTCAAATCTTGTTTTCAAATAATTTGCAATTGCACATATCTCCGAGGCAAGATTTAGCTTTTATACAAACTTGGAGGAATCTGAGAGCATTTACTATTGATAACACACTATTCTATCCCAACACACACAACCCTGTAACCTGCCATTTATAAATAATCCAAACTTCTTACTGTGTACAAGCTTTTGTAAAGGTGGTAATTTTTGTGTGTGCAATTTTTTATACTTGTCAGCATTTAAACTATTTCGCCTGTTTTAAAATTTTGTGATTTTGACTTTTCTGACATAGACGTATATACATTTAATAACATATTTGCCCATTTTAATTTTTGCGGTAGCTGCATTGAGCACGAAATTAATGTTCCACAAAAAAAGTCCACTTCACAATATAGCATCTTTATTATAACTTGACAAATACGATTTATAAATTAATATGTGACGTTTGTGAGTTTAGACAAGCAAGTCATAATTTGACAAATCAACATTACCAGGTAGTATGCCTATAGGGTACTTGCTTTGATATTACACCTGTGATATCTTAGCGTAACAATTACCAAGAGTATAGAAAACTATCATCCCACTAGGATCCACAACATGCTCATCTATCAGGGCATAATTCTTAAACCCCAATACACCTGTACATTCATTGAACGACCTGTGAAAATTTGGGTACAAAAACTCATACTCCGCAACTTGAGGTCAAATTTTTCACTATGATTGTTTAATTGAGGTTATTGAACTATGCCATTGGGATGAGGCCATTGTGGTCCATAGTGTCTATATCAATATCACACGAAAAAGTGATCTGTGCTTGATGTATACTAATTGAAATTAACCCCTGTTTTAAAATAATAATGATTTTTCCCAAATTAAGATATAATTTTACAAATTGCACTAGGGAGCACACCTTCATGTGAATGTACTTGAAAAACTAAAAGCCATGAATCCAGCATTTCATCAGTTTGGAATTTGATAAAGCTATGTGACAGCATTTTGTCACATTTAAATACAAATCTCTAATTAATTGAAGATTCTGCACTAAGCGTTGAAGCATTTAAACTTCAGGTTTCCGTAAGTATTTTCTGTAATTCATTATGTTTTTTAGCTGCTGTGTGAAGCATATTACAGCATACTGAGAATCCCAGATAGCTAGTAACTGGTCCATTTGTTTTATACCGATAATGGGCGAAAATAAAGGGCAATGCTTATTTTTTGCGGTGCAAAGCTATTTTGTAATGGCGATTCATACAGGGCTCTTCACATGTTATATAGAGACCACAGATACAGACCATATATCAACAGCCAAAATCCCATGCATTGTATGCTGTGAATTCTCGCATATTCATGAGGGACAATTGTTCGATCATGCCATGTCTAAAGCAGTATACAGACTTTTTATTGTACGTACAATATTGTATGTACAATATGTACGTTATTTAATCTATTGCCATTCTATTTCCAGTACTGTTTAAGTTCTAACGAATGTTTGATGATGTAAAATCGATAGTATATTTCTGCTAGGTATTGTATGTAACATATTATCGTCTTTTCGTCATCATACATTCGTTAGAACTTAAACATTACTGGAAATAGAATGGTAATAGATTAAATAACGTACATATTGTACATATAATATTGTACAATACTCGGAGTCTGAAGCGCGCTTAACAATCACGCCAGCATTGCATGCCTTCATGTATACATGATAGAACATTGCGTACCTTTGCGATTACGCGATAGACCGTAAAAGTACGCGGTAAATGCGTAGCAGTTTTGCCTGTCGCATTTCATGGAACAATCGGCCCTCATTATTGGGTGATGCTAAGACTTTGACTGCCTGTACTCAGTCTGATCTTTTTCGTTCATATAGGGACAGTTTCTAGTCATCCGGTATTCATCATTATGTAGAATCCATCTTGATATTTATCAACTTACCTCTTGTTGAATCATGTTCACTATCTGGCATAGACTCTGCATCAGATCCTAGATCTGTTATATGTGTCTCTGTGACTGGTGGTGGCTACAACAAAATGTGAAAGAGATTATATTTATTTATTGGTCCTAAATATCAATTACAGACTTCAACACAATCAGGGGTGTGATTCAAAGCTTGTGAAATATCCAGAAAATATTTAAAAAATCCAGAAAAACAGCATGAAATCAGGCAAAAATACTCTAAAACAGGCTGAAAATCAATAAAATTGTGTAAATTTTGGCCACAAAAAATCCAGAAAATCTGGAAAAATCTAGACAAATCACACCCCTGATGAATGAATGAATGAATGAATGAGTCAATCAATCAATCAATCAATCAATCAATGAACCAATAAATCATGAATCAGTAAGTCAATCAATCAACCAACCAATCAATTTAGCATTTAAGAAACCAATAATTTTTGGTCCTTCATGTGTTTTAGAGGTTCAAAAGCAAATATCTCAAAAAGAACTTTGATGACTTAACATGCCTTTTCATCTGATGTTGACTTTTAGACTTTCCTCAATAATAAACTTGGAGAGATAATTGCTACCTGTGAGGAAATGACACTTGCACAATACTGCACTGAACGGTTACTCCTTCATTTCAGGCATGGCACATTCTTCTTTGAATGAATTAGGAACTTGCAATTTATTGCTACCAACCCACAGCTTTGTGATCAAGATACTCTTTCCATACAATTTAATTTGTAATTTGTCTTACGTCTTTCCAGTGCAATCAATGAACAAATCAGAAACGCTATGTTGCCATGCTTGCGTGTGAAACAAGTCAACAGTTGAGCAACAGTAATATCTGATGAATATGTAACCAAGTTAGCTGCTAAACTTGGTCCCATACAAAATGTGCAACACATCCATAAAGATTGCATGTGTGTATATTATTTAAGTTTGTACAGATACAAACTAATAAATAAACAAACCAACAAACATTGTTCATTGGAAGAAGAATTCATGCAGTTTTTTTATCTGTTTCAGTAACCAGTTTGTGTCACATGTATTGGAATTGATCTTTTCGGTAAATCCCATAATTCTTTGCGGTTAGACCTCTGATGTCATCACGCCAATGCGCACATCGTTACTGCACACTTCACGGCTTTCAAATGCACAGTAACGATGTTCTCTACATGTGCACATCGGCGTGACATCAAATGACAATATCTCAGGTCTAATCGCACATGTCACATACAACCATCAAAATATATTCAACCAATCAATGTCTGGGGATTATGCTGGTTTCATACTTTCTGCTGCTTGCCGCTGAGTGGCGTGATGCTTCATCATGCCGCTTGCACTCGTCTGCAAATGGAGCGGCACACCGCTGAGCAGCAGTGGCATGACTCTGAAAGCCACTTTTGCCGCTAAGCACCGCTCCAAAATCGTATTTTGTTCTCATACGTCAGAGCGGCACAGCTCCGAGTTGACTTGAATTCAACTCCCAGCGATGCTGCCCCTTGGGCAAAGCGTTGGAGTGATTGATATATCGGCTTGCCGCTGGTCAACGCTAGTGTTTCTGGTGCGATTGCGCAAGTGAAGCAAAATCATCTTCAGAGCAGCAGAGCGGCAAGCGACAGGAAAGTATGAAACCAGCATTGTTGTTGTTTACCACACACAACATCATTCTGAACAATTTCGGAAGGTTTCTGATCAGCCACTGAAAAGGTCTGTAGAAAAACACCATCATACATGTAGTTGCAGGACAATATCTCAAGTAAGAGAAAGCTATTCACTTGTATTTTGCACCCTTGATTTGGACGAGTTGGTTGCTAGGCAAAATTATAAACTTATTTTGCCTTGATAATGTGAATGCCCTGTGACACTTGTGATGTCTCATTTGTGTACTTTGAAGTCAGCCACCTCAGGATCCTGTTTACATCATAGTATCACATACTTCACACTTCGAAGAGTGATTTCATTACAATGGATGATATACGGCTATTCCAGTTGAAATCCACACTACCCCTGTGGAAGATTTTGGAAAAATCTTCCTCAGGGGGAGTATGAATTTCTATGATATAACACATTAACAGATGCATTTGAATCTCACTCTCCCTCAGGGGAAGCACGGTGGCCCAATGGTTAGGGCACAAGCTTCATAATCGAAAGGTTACGGGTTTGAGCCCCCCCCCCCCACTGCCAGTGTGTTGCGTCCTTGAGCAAGATAGCTTAATTCCAAATTGCTTCACTCCACCAAGGTGTAAAATGGGGAGCTGTTGGGTGTAATCACAATCTAAGTCACTGAGAGTACCTGTGCATCAGCTGCAGACTTGGTGAAATGGAAATGATTCTGATATATCCTAATAGCAGGGGAATAATTGTTGAAGTGTGCTGATAATTAGGTCATGCCTAGCTGAAGCGCACGTTAAATCACCAACATTTATTTTTTTAGGGGAATAATCGAGTTGAATCTTTTTAAGAGGGTGTATGATGAATTGCAAAATGAAGCTGCCTAATGTGCTCATTCCATTTGAAATTCATACTCCCCCTGTGGCAGATATTTCCAAAATATTCCACAGGGGTAGTGTGGATTTTAAATGGAATAGCCTAATGGAAGATATTAAAAGGACAGCTTACCCTTGAGTTGGTCAAACTGAACTAAAGTAGCATGAAACTTTCTCTATATATTGATATTATGTTCTCCATCAATGATAGGAAATGTTGATAGGAAGTACCGCTTGTAGATATCCTTCCTTTAATATTATCAACCCATTTCCTCGCTACATTTCTGACATATTATTTCTTCAGGTTGCTTGAGTTATACAAAAGACTGTTTACATTTCGGAATATTAGACTAAATTTGTGCTAAATTGCTGGATATGTTAAACACTAGGTTGGTGGGGGTAATTGCATAGACTTCAACAAACAAAACCCTTTGGAGGCATCCAGACTGACTCTTGTTTGACAGTACTAAAAGAAGCCCTTTATGCTAGACTGCCCTTCCTACTGACAACTTTAAAATGAGTCTACAATGTAGATACTTTTATCTACTGCCAAAATTGTGGCTCTGAAAACAATTGTTCTAAGTAGGTTGACCCTTGGTCTGGTAATGAATTGGTGGCTCTGAAAAGAGCTGTTTAAAAATAACTCTATGCCCACTGAAATGATGGTGGCTCTAAAAAGAATTGTTCTGAGCTGACCATTAGCCTAGTAATGAACTATTGGCTCATAAAAGAGCTGCCTAGAAAGTATTGTGTTCACAGGAAGGATAATGGCTCTGAAAAGAGCATTATCCAAACTAGAATGACCCTTAATTGTGTTTATCTGTCTTTTCCATTCAATTTCGCCTGAGTATGACATAAAGATAATTTTCAATATTTGTCCTCAAAATTACATACACTTGAGCGAACGAAAACTTTACCTTATTTCAAAATGACATTAGGACTTCATTAATTTTGTAACAATTTATATAGCATATGTTTCACTACCTGATGGTATTTCCTCTTGCAAAAAGGATCCTCTAAATTTAGTTTGATCTTGATCTTGGCTATCATTTCTATGATTCACTTTTTTCCCTATACAAATGATAATCACTACCAATCTCTTCTACATATCTAGTATCAACACTTACCTGTATAGTTTGATCATTGATCTTGGTTATCAATTTCTTATTCTCTTCCACAACTCTCCTATATTTCGTCTGTGCATCTAATAATAGCCTTCTCATTAGTCCCAGACTTGATTTGAGGCCATCTCTTTCACGGGCTTGGTGAGACACTTGACATTCAATTGATTTTGGTGTGAGCATGACCTGGACGATCTGGTCGTTGAGACTGTCGAGTGATTGTAAGGCTGCATTGGGGGAAATGAAAAAGAGGCACAAGATGGTTAGTTATGTGAAGACTGGAATAACTTGACAGTTTTTTAGCGATATTCTATTATGGATGCCCCACAATCCTCATATGATTATTTATGCTATTGCTTTGACTAAATGTGTTATTATCTTCGTAATATCTTAAATCAGCTTTTTGAGAAACAGCAAAACTGAATACAAAGTTACGTAGAAGCCATCCACACCCACAAAATCTGCCTGACCGACTCAGATTTTGCCTGACCAACTCAGATTTCAATAAGTGACATTTTGAACCTATTGATGCATAAAATAAGTCCTTCGTTACTTAGTCGGAGTCACATAAAAACACCACCAATCAAACAGCAATAGAGTATAGGTCTCGTTCTTAGTAAGGTCTCGCTCCAACGTGCTCACAATTCGTGGCACATAATGATCGAAGGGACCTGGGCTAGGTTTATTAGTGGCTTGCTCAAAACAAAATGTATTGCTCAAAATGAGTAAATTAATTATGTTGAGAAGTCAAAATTGAGTTACCGTGGAGATCTGACTCAATTGGCTTGATTACATCACATGGTACACCTGGTTTGTGATAATGAAGAGATCTACAACCTGGAGTTATTTATCAGCTTGTCACAAGGTGTCAAGACTACCCCTTGGATCCACAACATGCTCATCTATCAGGGGCACAGTTCTTAAACCCCAATACATTTGTACATTCATTGAATGACCTATGAAAATTTGGGTTCAAAAACTCATACTCTTGCAACTCGAGGTCAAATTTTGCACTATGATTATGTAATTGAGGTTATTGGACTATTAAAGTGTAAAGAAATAGGTAGAATGAAAGAGAAAACGCTATCTCGTATTTCTCGCTGTGAATCTGCTTTTTAGTACTTTTTTACTTTTAAAAGATTCATTTCCACCAAGAAAAACTGTTTCTGTGGTGTATATATATCCAGAATTCGACAACCATTACAACTGAATAAGATTTTCTGGTTTTTGCCATTTCACGACACAAATTATGCAGTATATTGATCTTTTAAGCTGATTTATGAGGAAAACATTATTTTGCGTATTTTTGGTCACTCCGATCCAGTGTCAGGTCTGCTCATAAATTGGGTTAAATTGAGTTAGTCAATACAGGGCAGCAGTTTTTTATTTAATTAATTAATTGTCGACAATTTTTGGGCATAAATCTTGCCTTTTCTCCCATTTTGCAGTTGCCATTTCACTTTTTTTTTTAAAGCCTAAATATAGGCCAATATAATTTAAAGAATATTTATGACTGTCTTACAATTCAGCCAATGAACATGAACTTGAAGAAATAACCACAGCTGGTTCACAATTTTGGTCTTCAAATTTAAAAGAAGTACAAAAATTGATAACAAGCACTCCAAACTCCAAATTTCATGCCCCATCTGGGCCCGCATGATGACATTTTGGAGGAATGCATCCAACACTGATCAGATTCTACTCTCTATTCTTTTGAATATTTAAAGAAATATATTCATCATTTTCTGATCATTAAGGATGCAAGTGCCATGATGCAAGACCTATTTTGTAAGCTTCAGACTACGTCTAATGAAGTATAACCTCTTACAAATGCCAAGGGGGAAATCTAAGCAGTTCGCTGATTTCACCCTTTGCTTAAGGGGGACATGACCATTATGCTTGACCTATTTTCAAAAACTTAAAACAACTTTTCGTTTAAAATATAATCCATTTAGGTAAAATGTCTTCTTTTAAGTGCTAAATTTTTTCTGCTTGGAATCCTGGTAGCAGACCGTGTCAAGATACATTTTTCATATAATTTTTTGAAGACAAATATGTGAGGCGCTGTATCCGTTAATTATTCAGGAAGAACATAGCTATATCGGTTGACCTGTTTCTTAAAGCAAACTATCGCTAATGAAGCATACATACTGTAGACACTTGAGATTAAAATATTATCTTTCAGCGAATCATACCACCCAACATTTCTCACAAATATAGACTTTCAGAAGTTGTTCATGTTTTTTGAACAATGCTTGTAAGATATAGGCTATTGCACAATGCTCAATATGTAACAGATGGCTAATGTCCCCACCAAAGGACACAATGCTCCCATGGTTCATTTATAATATTCTAAATGTACCGTACTGAGAAAGGATGTTTGAACTTAATTTCAAGTTCCTCCAAAACCTGTAACTATGCAACACATTGAAGTAGCGACAAGGTTTGCTTTGGATGGGATACAGGTAACAAACCTACCCTTACTAGTTGTCAGACCATAGAAATAATGCAAAGCATAGAACCCATTTATTGAATTATGGCCTGCATGTTCCTGTATACGTGCTCTTAGGAGCGGATGTGTTATGCAGTAACATGCAGACTTCTATTTTTACACATGCACTTACAGATAATACTGATAACAACATATCGGTGGAGAAAACGGATTTTATTTTTTTACGGATTTTAACTTTTTAAGACTTACTAAATGCAAGGTAAACATATGACTTAACTTTACCAAAGCTGGCAAACTCTGAGGAAGGGTCTTTGTATATATTATAATTACTCTAATGCGTCCCTGAGAGTTGCGCTCAATCCCTCCCCCCCCCCCATTACTTTTACTGCAATGTTAGAAGATGACACCAATGTCAACCTGATGTCAATGACTGCAATAAGCCAAAAAACTCCTGTGGTTTTGGCTTATTGCAGCCAGTGACATCAGTTTGACATTGGGTGCAGCCTCTATTGGTACATACCGTATTTCGTCAAATAAACGCCCCCGGGGGCGTTACATTTTCCCAAGGGGGGGCGTTTATTCAAGGTCAATTTTAGCACGATACTGTCCGTTAAAATCATTAGGTAAACTAAAAACACACGCTAAAATGACGAACTATGAACTAGAAACACTGACTTCTGGCTCACTTCTGATCCAGATTTTCGCCAATTATTGATGCTATTATCGACCATGTGCGCAACTTGGTAAGCTTACTACACAAGATAGCATGGAAATATCAGAATTTTTTTTTTTTCTTGGTTGAAAAAAATGGTGGCGGCGTTTATTTGAGGGGGGCTACTATTTGACCTAAATACGGTAGGTATCTCCTCAAACACCTATGATTGGTTAGCATTCACTCAAAGAGCTGGCAATATATACTGCGTACATTTAAAGACAACACATTTATGTGCGCACAAAACAGTACAGGACAGGATCCGAAAGTCTTATTTGATGGGATTTTATGCATATAATATAGCCTGTTTATTGTTATGAGCACGAATATTCTGGACAAAAAGAAAAATTGCAAATTACTTTTGCACAACTATCAACTCTATTTACTAGATCGTGTCACATAAAATGTTGAAACCGCACATTGTCATTACAGTCATGATAAAATACTGGCTGAATAATTGATGCCGGAAATTATATGTCTGAGTCCTGAATTAATTAGTCAACTATTGCAGTGCAAAACACCTAACTGGATAATTATCATGCATAAAAAAATGCAAATAATTAAAACTTTAACCTCTGGGTATAGCAATCAGATAGTAAGGTTTTAAGTACTCAGTACAAATTACAATATGGGGATGTAATGCAAACATTGGTTTCCAATTTTGATGTATGGATGGGTAAATTTTCATAATTTTCTCAATTAATTGGGAAAAGTTGTACAAATTCTGGCCAAAATTTGGCCACAAATCTTGAATACCTGTTTGCTATATTGATGGGTCCACTTTCAGATTCTTACACTATGGACCACAATGGCCTCATCCAAATGGCATAGTTCAATAACTTCAATTAAATACGGGTAGTGAAAAATTAGACCTCAAGTTGTAGAGTATAAGCTTTTGTACACAAATTTTCAAAGATCAAAATAGGTCATTCAATGAATGTACAAATGTATTGGGTCTGTGCCCTGATAGATGAGCATGCTGTGGAATTTAAAGTGTGGATCCTAGTGTTAGCGGCACTTCCCTACTCAAACCAAAACCAAACTTGAGTTGATTCCCCCTCCCTCCACCCCATTATTAATTAATGTAAACAATAATATGACATTACTCAAGCAACAAGACAATAAAAATAACACCAATCACATTTTTTTTGACAAGTCGGAAATTGCAGAAAAGTGAGAACCGTAATAACAATATATCTAACAAGAATCTCAAAGCAGTTTTAATACATACGCATGTTTAATGCTGAAGTATGAAGAATCTAAAGTAAACACATGAAATGACTGGATGTGTGTTTTTGATCGGAGCTGTGCTGTAAGAAGATCAATTAGCTGTGACGTGGTTAATTAGCTATGATATGAACAGGCTTTGAGGCTGAGTTCACATACCAAGTGGAAAGGGATATTGGTTCTAAAATGTTGGCTTTGCACGATTGGTATCAATTAGTTTACCACGCATGATGCAACAGTATGTGTTTCACATTCAAACATTTATGTGCAGTATTGGATGTTTTCAAAAGATTTCATGAGTGTGCGTCAGAAATGTGTCAGTGACTGTGTTGAAAATGCAGATTCAAAACATGATAATTTGACTGCTTAGAGCACAAAAAAATGCTTTTTCAACATTATTTCTTCTCCAACAGGGACAAAACCATGACTGCCCCCATTATATTCTCAAGATGGAAAAAAAATGGGATGTCAAATCTGATTTTGAAACCTGTTTTGCCTTCAACCGTGACAAACTTTCCTGAGAACTAAGATTTTGCCCCCTCAGAATGACCTAACTGGTTACATGCAGAGCAGATATCTGTCCCTTCCCAGAATCCTTTGCAGCATGTTACACTGCTTCATGTAATCAAATGACACTCCTGTTTCTTTTCACAGACTCCCTGTAAAACATATCTTTAGAATCATAGCAGCTGAAGGGAGTATCCCATCATGCATTGCAGTATATCTGCATGCCCCATAGCAAATGTATACAAAATATTTATAAACAAGAACCGCTTAGATATTGAGAGCTACGGATAGTTTCACAGAACTTTAGGGGTCATATTTTTGCAAACTAAAGTCTAAGCTTGCCTGATTTAAGCGGGTTATTTAAAGATGAAGTGAGGGATTTTGTGTACATTTTCTTATAGCACATTCATTTCGATTATGGTGCCGCAAAGCATAATGGGATACTCCCTTCAGCTGCTGTGCTTTAGAATAGACTAAACAGGGGCTGTTAGTCAATGAAGTACAGGCGCGTATACAGAACTTCAGCAACCGAGGGGAGGGAATTTCTTGGTGAGCTAAGAAAGGATCATGAAACGTGTAACATATTGGCTTTTACCATATTTGACCATTTAAAAATGGTCAAATATGTTTTAAATTGGAACAAATTCATGTGAAGCACGCCTAAATTTGCCTTTTTAAAAGCTGAAATGGTCAAATATGAGATTGATTTAGTAAAATTACATGCACACAGGCGTTTCTCTTCTCTTTTTCTCCAATTTCTCTACTCATTTTTCGATACCCGGGGGGCTCGCGCCCGTTTAAGGGTAGACGAGGTATTGTTGGTCGAAGCAAACTAAAAATCGATTTTCATTATCTAAATCAATATATTATTGAAAATTAACACCTTGATGTTTTGCATAAGTTCATTCTACAAATCATATACTTTGCAAACTTACTTAATTTATTGTTGTTAATGAGTTATGTACGTTTTACAAAAGTGTTGTTGTTTCAGCCCTCTTTACAACGTAACTCAAGAACCGCAGCACCTATAAAGGTGTATCTGTGATATTTTAATTCTTCTACACGCTCTCTATGAATTGAGCAATGCAGTTTTTGCCAAAGCTCATTACCATTCGTAAGATGCTGTGAACTACCAAATCACAACAGTTTAAAATAAGTAATAACCTTAAAGGGCTGTATATGCTACTGAATTACGATAATTTGCAAGATTAAAGATGTGCTCTGCTCATTGAGGTACTTTTTGTTACTAAACATCCTGAAAAACCATGTTGCACTGCACAGCCTACAAGCACAGAAATCTGAAACTGAACACAATGCATTGTGGGTAGTGCAACATATCTTCTCTGGGTTACACACATGTAATCCAATATCAATGCAATCTAAATCCAGCAGACAACAAAAATATTACAGCAGAAATATGCAAAATGTCCGACGATAACGAAGAAGAAAAACATTGTTTTTATATTTTCAATTCAAATTAGATGATCAAATCATAACAATTGCGTAGAGGGAAATCTGCAAATTTGCTGGAAGCTCTTTTGATATTAATAAATTCTTAAAAATTATATCAAAGTAAAAATGTGTATGAGTGGAAAATGTGTGATTTACTATGACAGCAGCATTTACAAGTTACTTCAGGACTGTAGTCTGCAGGGGACTCTCATTGCAAATCAACATCAACACTTCTTAACACACCCAGTTGACACACTTGAAGAATGATGTTTCTTTGTATTTGACATTAAAGTAATCCTACTGAGGTGTGAATGTCAGCCCTATGGGATGTCCCCACCTAATCTAATACCTAAGTTTAACCACCGATAATCACCGTAAGACACTCTCCCCTTGACAGTCTTTCTGTTAACGCCGCATCAAATCGCAAAACGATTATGGTTTGCTTTCAGTGTCCTATCATCATGACATGTGCTTTCTTACAGTGATTTAAGTGTTAGTCATATGTAATGAGACATATGCAATGAGTGATAAATGGGACTGAGCCTATCAAGAAGCTAGGCCTACCAACACAGAATGACGATCCCAGGATGACGATGAAGCATCCAAGGGGACTATATCTACAATATTTATACCCCCATTATTACACCTGCCTACATAAATCAACATACTGTTTACATTCTTGCTATCAAAAGGCTCATCATTTAATTTCACTATCTTCCTTAGGGAACAACCCAAAAGTTTGATGAAGTCCTACAGACGAAAGTCCTTTCTTTAGAAGGCTAGCCCCTCCCCTCTAACGTAAGTGTCGAAAATTCTAGTCTGTGACAATGCTAGGATATTGATCACGTTTATAGAAGAAACAAATATTCTATTTTATTTTAAAATATTTTTATTTTAAAAAAAAAAAAAAATAGGACTTGCTGGATTTTCAAATAAAAAAGAATCAAAGATGCAGGTTGCGAATACTGCCCTCTATATTGATTTGAAATCATTTTGAAGTAACCACTGTAAAAAAATTCAGAAATTTTCTGAAATTGTACTAAAATCTTAAAATTATATTTTAAATCCTTAAAAATACTTTGATTGATGTTTTACCTACTTTTTTTACAAACATAATCAAGACTTTTTAACCACCTCCCTCCCTAACAGAAGGACTTTCGTTTATAGGACTTCAAACTTTTGGGTTATTTCCAATAGCTCTACCTGCTTCACATTTCCACTCCCTTCCTTTTATTAGAAATCTATTTCTTCCTTCAGCATCTCTTTTCTTTCTGTTCATTCATACGTCTCTCACTCTTTTATCTCCCCCCTCCCTTCCTCTTAAGTTGCTTTTCCACATTGACTACATGTAATACCTTTGCTTATATTTCATTTTCTTTCATACAACTTGATTCATTTCCTTCATTTTCACCTCTCTCCCTTTTTCTTTTCTTTGATCTGAACTTCAAGTCTCTCATTTTTTCTAACAAAATCAAATTTACTTCAGGCTGCTCCCCTCCGACTAGACCCAATAGCACCAGGATCCACAACATGCTCATCTATCAGTATCAGGGCACAGTTCTTTAACCCAATAGATTTTGGTACAAAAACTCATACTCTGCAACTTGAGGTCAAATTTTGCACTATGATTATTTAATTAAGGTTATTGGACTGTGTCATTGGGATGAGGCTCTTGTGGTCCATAGTGTAGGCACTAAAAACAATGCTTTTACATTCAATATTATGATGTAACAAGGAAAGGTAATTTTACATTACAACTGAAGAATGACTTATCCCCAAGACTTATCACACAAAGATTTTCTATTCTTACCAATTGAAACTTTTTGCACGGTCAGGAAATGGCCAAAGTTTTAAGTTCAAGTTCAAGTGCAAGTTTTAAATAAACCTGATGTTTTGAAATAATCTAGGTATTAAGTACAATTAGTGAATTATAGCATTTTTGTATTGCAGCTTTCCTAATTTCAACACAAACCTGACTCGGCAAAGTACCCAGGCTTATGTTCGTACCAAAAATAGACCATCAATCTGTGATAAAATTATTATTTTTTTGTTGGTTCAACCACAGGTTTATTAACCTTTCAGCACAAAATTTAAATTTTCCCTTTAATTCAAGAGCTTAAAATGTACTATTTTGGAGACATTTAATAATTAATACACAAATTGATGGACAGAAAAATCAGAATGTAAAACCTTACTTTCCTGTCACACTGAGTGATTTCAGCCTGAGCTAAAGGGACCCCCCCCCCCCCCACAAGAGTCCAGATTCAAACAAGTTGCTAAAGCCTGCTTTTAAAACCCAGTATGTTGGACATATTTTCATGGCTCAGCAGATCTGTAAGATCCTTTAAAAGATGGGGGTTAGTTGTAAAGGGTGGGATATGGGAGAGTCTCCATAAAATTTTAAAAAATTTAAAAAAAAAAAAAAAAAATTGAAATTTAATCAAAATGTAAAAAAATATTTATCAAAATAAAAATTGCCGACCGACCTACCCTAATTTTTCTTTTATGTTACACCAATCAAACAATTTTTTATTTTAGGCCTTATCTATGTTAACTCGCCTAGTTGCTACTTTTGATATGGCATAAATTTGAATTGTTTTTGAAAGTTTGCTACTATAAGAATGTACAGATACAAAAAAAAAACACATTATGGCGTTATGAGTACAATTAGTAGCCCTAGTAGGGCCAGTGGCATAGCGTGGGTCATCACATTGGGGGAGGGCACCAACCATGATTGGTCCCCGTGCCCCTATGACGCTACGCCACTGAGTAGGGCCTTTTAAACACACTATAGCGACTGCGTTAATTTTGAGTATATACAAAGAAGTATACTATGTGCCATCACGCACACAAGGCAATTATAACAACTATGTATAGAAAAATAATGGTTAATATTGCCATATAAAAACTACAAATATTATATTAATAGCGAGTGCCCCAACTTAAGGGGCCCCTACCCAGGTGCTATGCAGTATCACATCTTCAATGCAGAGTACGGATATTTCACACATCTGGGGATTAAAAAAGTATACTATGTGCCATCACGCACACAAGAGCTAATGACAAAATGCACAGAATTTCCTTTGGTCAATCGAATCAGCTAGCTGGATACAAGATTTAATAATTATACAATTTATTTAAACCCAACAAGTAATCTTTTGATATGCTGGTATTTCCTTTTTCAATTATTCAATCAGTTTATATGCAAACTCATTAAAACCAAGGTAAAAGCACTACGTCTGATACTTGGTTAAGTTATTTTCAGTTGCTCACTTCTGTTTGGAGGGGCTCTCTATTGAAATCAAGGAGTCATCAAAGAGGTTCCCTTGCAAGATTTTAGACTCTTCAAGGCCTTGAGTGTAACACTATGGGAAATACACCTATTTGGATTGTCACAGATGGGAACCAAAATAGAAGAACCATAGCAATTTTTCGGAAAGGACCAAAATCAAATGAGAACTTGTGTCTAAATTAACGAATAAGTGTTAGGTTTGCACATGGAACACTCTTGGATTGACAACTATTTCTTTCTAACATTTCTCTTTTTTAGGAATAAGCCTCTTCAAGCTGTACAAAATCCATCCACACACGATTACACCCCCTACATGCAATCGCCTCTAGACGTGGATGCTGTTTAGGACTATGCAAACATGGACGTATGAATCCATACTCAATTGACATACCGAGGATGTTTTCCACAATTTTTTTGTGTATTTTTGTGGTTATGGAATATAACCTAGCAACTGCAAACATTATATGTAATGTATCGATAGAGGTCATATTTCGCAAATACATTATACATGCATTTGCGGTCGTTTGCAGACCTCCACAAACTGAGGACAGTCC
Organism: Amphiura filiformis; assembly: GCF_039555335.1. Classification (NCBI taxonomy): domain Eukaryota; kingdom Metazoa; phylum Echinodermata; class Ophiuroidea; order Amphilepidida; family Amphiuridae; genus Amphiura; species Amphiura filiformis. The sequence goes on from NC_092634.1 coordinate 14,200,248, forward strand.
CCCATTGCCAAGTGGTCCAGGGTTGGAATGTGGAGTGTGTGTGTGTCCTCAATTGAAGACGATTGCACACGCTCACCCCCACACACACACTTACAAACATACAGAATGTGGATGAAATGATGAATGCGCAATGAAAACCTAACTCTACGGAAAGCACATACGAATATGATCATTTTCCTCATGTATTTTTTTTCTGAATTACAGAAACATGACCAAATCTGGCACGCATACAGGTATATTTCATCACATCACATGGAAAACATATAGGATAAGCTTGCCAAGACATAAATACCTATTTTTGGATTTTAAGCTTTTTGGCAAGCTCGGCCATTTCCTGTGATTTCTTGCCATAGGGGTAATCTTCCATTTTGAGTTTTTTTCTTGTTATGATTTGAGTTGCTATACATGTTGAACTTTATAAACATTGTCATGTGAACATGTGTCACTTTCACATGTGATCTATTGATTAAGCTCTGGATGTTACATCACTTAACTTTATTGCAAAATTATACTAGTTATGATTATAGAAAACAGCGATTCTACACGTAAGATTATTTAGAATTTTGGATTGGGAATCTATATTCCGATCTTTCCGGATTGATGTGATCTTAGTAAAATGTATTTTACTTTTGTGAAAAAACACATCCCCCCTCCTGAAAAATAATTTGTATCACTGAAAATTGTATTATTTTAAAGCAAAAAATTACCAAATATTAACCCTAACCGCCACTGGGCTTTTTGGGCGACGGGAAAGAAAAGAAGGAAGGAATAAAGAGAGAAAAGAAAGAAAGAAGTTGTTTGCTCTGGGTGGGATTCGAACCTGAGACCCCTTGCATGCCAGGCACTGGGTTGGCGACATTCGCCACGGGTCTTGGGCTTCGCTGGCCAGCGAAACCGTGCCTATATATCACTTAGGGCGATTGCGTCATCACACCACGTGGGATGCACGCATACGAACAGCTTATATATCAAGTAGTATTTTGTAGTACTTGGTCCTGTTAGGGTTAAGGAAGCCTATACTGAGTTTCGATAGTGGTAACCTAACCCTAACCGCCACCGGGCTTTTGGCGACGGGAAGGGAAAGAAGAAAGGAATAAAGAGAGAAAAGAAAGAAGTTGTTTGCTCTGGGTGGGATTCGAACCCGAGACCCCTCGCATGCCAGGCACTGGGTCGGCGACACTTCGCCACGGGTCTTGGACTCTTGGGCTTCGCTGGCCAGCGAAACCGTGCCTATATATCACTTAGGGCGATTGCGTCATCACACCACGTGGGATGCACGCACAAACAGCACGTATATCAAGTAGTATTTTGTAGTACTTGGTCCTGTTAGGGTTAAAGCAAATTTTTACATTTTTGCTTGAATATAGGTTCTTCACAGAATCAAAAAGATGTACTTTCAAACTTAAAGACTGTAATGCTGTGTTCTTTTAAGAACATCATTGTCGACTGATATTTTTAGATCTTTCTAACAAAACAACATTGTCATTCAATTAACAAATCCACTGTATATCGAGAGCAATTGATCTCTGAATAAGCATATTATGTTATTCTTTTGTACTTGTACACACATCCGTAATTGCAAGCTTCCTTCCCCATTGTTTTCTCTCATTGTAAATTCAATGAAGTTGAACATAAAATAGGTCACTCACAGACAGACAGACATTAATAAATGTCACTGACAAGATAACACAATATAAGTGTGTATGTTAGCTGGCTTACACAAACTAATATCATTACTATCGCTGTTCTGCATTGATCGCATCATTCTTATCTAATATCTAGTGCACTTGTATCCAGGGAGATATGAAGAGTATATCCCATCCGGACTCCACCATGTTTGTGTGTCATTTGTGGGTGGAAAAATAATGCACCTGTGGATTATTTTGCCAAGCGGCTGGTAAACTTCCCTTAAATGTGCAGTCTTGTTTTCATTCTGTGAGTAATGTCCGATAATGTGCACCAGGCTTGCATACACAAACCTTGTTTTATAATCAAAGCTAAAAGATACTAATTATCTACTGATTTCAGGATTTTGTCAATAAATGCCAAATATACTTAAATTTGGTCCCAATGTATGACAATTCAATCCCGCAAATCCAATAAGACATATATACCCCCAGGATTTACTATGTAGCATTATGCAGAAGGCTATTCCAAGTCTGGAATAAAGGTGTTTTTTTAAGTTAACTGATAATCAGAACCTATAAGGCTAAAAATGCTCAAATTAAGTAGACTTCAAGCCATACAGCCATTCATTTTTACAGACAAAATTTCCTCTCCTAATAAAATGAATGCCCACAAGATGGCTGAGGTATCTGCACTTTGACTATGAAGGTAACATAAATGTACAAATTTAGACCAGAAATCACCTCATTTCACTGGAGTTGGCAACCTCATATAACCGCAACCACAAAAGCTTACAGAGCCATAAAGCATAAGACCCTAGAATAAACTTGTTCACAGATAAAAGGGAGAGAGAGACGTGAGTGAAGGAGGAGGGAAATTAAGAGAGTTTCCCGTTGGAAATGAGCAGGTTTCCAGATGGAAATACCGTCGTCTCCGGCCTGACCTGCCTGAGGAGCTAAGTTATAATGCTAGGGAGGTTATATGGTCCCCTTAACAGCACTTGTTAAGAAAACATGGCAATTGATGGCCTGTATCCATGGGGGACCCTGGGGAGTTGGGATTTGCTAAAACTGACTCTCTGAGGAGGATTTTGTTTCAGTTTGATTATGTGTGTGCTATATTTGATGGTGTGTGTATGGGGGTATGAGGAGTGGGGTGTGAGGGGGTAGGGGCAGGAGGGGTGGGGTGTGACGGGGGCATGAGGGGGGTGGGGTGTGAGAATGAGGGGGTGGGGTGTGAGAATGTGGGGGTGGGGTGTGAGAATGTGGGGGTGTGCATTTGCCAAGACCTGCAACTGAGGACCTTGATCTGACTCCACACTCACTAGGATCCACAACATGCTCATCTATCAAGGTACAGTTCTTTAACCCCAATATATTTGCACATTCATTGAATGACCTTTGACAATTTGGGTACAAAAACTCATACTCTGCAACTTGAGGTCAAATTTTGCTCTGATTGTTTAATTGAGATTATTGAACTATGCCATTGGGATGAGGCCATTGTGGTCCATAGTGACTAGTAGAAAAGTTTCTCTTGGTCCTGATATCTCTGAAAGTTTTTGAGCTGCTCCCAGGAACACCAACTCAATAAATGGTGTTTATTGAGTTGGTGTTCTTTGGAACCTGTATTCGCCAGCGAAGTGTTACATGTAATCAGATTATCACCATGTCAACTGGATCACGCTTTTGAGTTCTGCACCATGATCGAAATGATCGCAACACAAAGTCTATGACATGTACTACCAATTCCAAAAGGTGCATGATCCCGTTACCAGGGAGTTATGTAACCACTTCACTGGCGAATAGTCAGTGGTGTGTCCTTTGTGAATTGGGACATAATTTGCTGTACTCTTTATTCAATTCTGTCCCCGTTCACAAAAGACATACTCCTGCCAATATCACAAAGAACATCAACTCAACAGTTGGAAAGTCTCGATAACTCGTGGGAGCAGGTCACATATGGAACTTGCCAAGTGGACACCTTATCAAGCCTCAGGTAGTGTCCAAAAAGGATGCTCTATAAATACCCTTAAAATGAGATTCATGATGAAAATCAGATTGTCTTTTATTAAGCCCCTTAAGGCTCCTTTCCCTTGCCCCCTTGTTCTGACCTTATATTACAGCACTATTTCCTAAGTCTGTACAAAACAGGTCTAGCAGTGCAACTATTCTATACATACATTCCTACTTCAAAGCAAATGTACAACACTCATTTTCCACAGTAAAAACATATGATTGCCTCTATTTTGAGCAATTGTTTGATTTGTCTGTAGTTTTTTGTTTGTACATTTTATTTGTGCCGTCTATGTTCAAAGTAGTATGTTCATAAAATCAAGAAGCCTTTCCAGATGGCAGATACCTTTTATTATGTAAAATAAATCCTTTTGGCCATTTCAGCACATCACAGCAAAGCTCCCATTGGGCACCCCGTTCCTTTTTTTAAAGGAATTTTTATTAAACTTGTCAAAAACAAAAAAGAAAAAAATCTCTTTTGAAATACATATTTGAGTACTTTTGATCTGAGAAGAATTTTGGTCAATTTGGGCATTATTCCTCAGGACTTTGGAAGATATTTCTGGCAACACTGTTAGTGCATTCCACAAAAACATTATTTCATTTCAGCATATTCTGCTCACAACCTGAGCATATAATTTACTTACTAAAGAAAATATGTTTGATAGTAGTCACAACACACTTCACTTCATTCAAAGAATATAAAAACCAATTTGACTATAATTGAATACCTGAGTGGAAGAAGGGCCCAACTCCAATTTTTTACAAAAATGAGTTAGACCCAGCATTTTATTGCCAGCAGACTGATCTTCCTTGTGTGTGAAAGATGAGCCAAAATCCACTCTCTAAATAGTCTTTCACGTACACTTAATCATGGTTTTCATGGAAGAAAGGCCCAACTCCATGGAGTTGGGCCCTTCTTCCACAAATATAGGGTTAAAGATGAATTTTGTTCATCCATGAAATCTGCTTTTCACTACAATAAATTTTCTTGCTAACATATTACATGAGTTCTACATGTGCAATTAATGGTGATTACGTAATTTCTGTAGCTATTTATAACACAGAACTGGCACTTGCAGTATATTAGTGGAAGAAGGGCCCAACTCCAACTCGTATTAAGACCTGTACCGCTGCCTTGGAAACATCAAATATAATTTCGAATGTATGTACTATTGTATGTTCATGTATTGAAGGTCCCCTAAAGATGAAAACGTTCTGTCTATAAAACTTTTCTAAATATTAAGTTTTTTCTTAATATCTCAAAAACAGTTTTGATGGAGTTGGGCCCTTCTTCCACTCAGGTATTCAATTGTATGTCTCCATCTTTAGTACTTGAGAAGGGAAGTATTTGGTTAGCTTGAAGTGTCATTTTTGTCATGTTGGTGTCAGTTTCTTCTTGTATACTATTGTTGGAGTGATCTACAATGATTTCATGCCATTCTGCATCATTTCAGAATTAAACCTAAGTATTTCCTGTCTGGATTAAGAAAATCAAAAGTTTGTCAATGTTTGAAAACTCTCAATTTCAACAGGCTCTTTAAAATAGTAAAATGAAGATGGAATTTACTAATTTTCCTCACTTAGTGGCGATAAGGCCCTACACTCCACTGAATGAGGGGGGGATGTTGAAATCAAATGTGAGGCCATGCCATTATCAATGGAAGATTCATGGAAGACTCTAAGTAATGTTTAGTAAAGTAATTTTCAGTTTTGATGAGTAGGACCTGGTTGGAGCGGCTCTCTAACTTTCACTGTTCATCTTTCTTTTGCACTCAGAGATTGAGTAGATGGTCAGTGACTAAGAAAAAACAAGCCCTACTCTTCAGACTGGTAAAATCAAATTTCGGATATAGCACCTTTTTACCAGATCTTGGAGGATTCAAATTGCTGTAATTTCACTGCCATGGTGAATCATCACAATCAGATCGCATCAACTAGGCCAGTTGCAGCCAAATCTGGCGCAAACCTATCTTCGCTTAGATTGTAACATCCACCAGTTATCTGTGCAGCTCCCTAAATTGGGTGATGGAAGTTTTTGATAACCAAACCACTAATCACAGAAACCGGAGATCCCGGAGAAACCTGCAAGAGCGAGCATGGAATCTAGATAAACCAAGTGCACATGAGTCCTTGGGCACGGCTGGGGCTTGAACCCGGGACCTCAGTGGTGCAAGACGAGGGAACAACCGCTGCGCTAACTTGCTCGTCTTATTAATAGTAATTTTATGTATGATGTATCTTTTCTTTTTATGTGTATTCAGTTATGGATTTATTTATGTCACACTTTTCACAAAGAATACCAGTTTTGTAATTATAATACAGAATTGTCAAACCTCTGGGATGTGAGGCCCCTATACCAGGCAAGTAGTTTCTGATAATATCCTTTAAAATTTCACATTGAACATGCAAGATTTCCTGCACTTTTCTTGTTGTTTTGACACCGGCTATTTGGCTGTGCACATTATGTGCCAAAAACAACATGGAACTACCTCCATCACTAAGTAGTGGAAAGATATTTAACTCTCAGTGCATTGACATTTATGCTGTAAGACATAGCACATTTGCACATTTTTATTTTGAAAAGGGTGAGAATGGTAAACTATTACTTTCACATATGAATAGATAAATTGAAATCGACAAATTTTGTGTAACTGAATACAAGTTGGTTCTGTTGCTTCAGGAGAAAATTCAAACAGCAAATATCATTGTTGAAATCTATAAACCATCGTGTGAAGCGTGCGAAGCATTCAAATTAATAAAAGGAAATGATTTTAAGAATGGAAGTTATTTTACGTGGCACGCAGGATGTACAGCAATGTTATGGATCATGTACAAGACTGAATAGGGTATCCTGATCATTAGCAGACCCATCAGACCAAAACAATCAATACACTTGCAGTTGCCAAAGAGTAACATTGTTACTGACTAAGTAAAACAGGTCTATTTAAGCATGGTTTAAGGCTACGGCAGTTATCTGATTCAATACTGTAAAAACTCCATTTGTGCTTACTATCGAGCACTTTTAAAACATGCAAACTGATGAAGAACCCCATTCACAAAAGTGTAAAGGTTTTTGAGCTAAGCATCGATACACATAATTATATACAAACAAGTAAACCTGCAAATGTGTGTCTCAACCCCATTAGCTCAGTTGGTAAAGCGCCCAACTTTGGTACAATTTTATGTTTTTAAAAGCGCTCGATAGTAAGCACATATGCAAACTATTGAGTTTTTACGGTCTACTGCATAATTTCACTTGGTGCATAAAAGAAGTTTAAGGTTAACCCTTACTCTAACCGGTAACCCTAACCTGTAAATCTAACCCTAACCCTAGAAGCTAACTCTAACTCTAGATGCTAACCCTTACCCTAATTCTAGCCCTAAAGTAAAGGTAAAGGAGTCAAACCTGCATTTTTTTACAGGATGGAGTGCCTATCTCTCTTTCATTAGCGATTAGGCCAGACTCCACCATGACTGAAATATTGCTATAGGGGGATCGCTACACCTCCTCCACAACGAGTCTGTTACCTTCCGAACATTTAAGAATGCCGGTACCCATTTATACACCTGGGTGGAGAGGAGTAAACGAGATAAAGTACCTTACTCAAGGGCACAACACAATGGCGTCGCAGGGGCTCGAACCCGCAACCTTCTGATTATGAGTCAGGGTCTGTTCCGCTCGGCCACCGTGCTCCCTAATCCTCTTTGTAATACAGGGCTCCATGTCACCGCACTAGGTACAATGCAGGGAAATCATGTTACAGTCTGCAAAGTTTAGCAGAGTGAAGCATTGTGGATGCTTTTTTATCAAAAAGTTTCTTTTGGCGGGAAAAACAAAGTGATAGGTAGCTAGCTGTCACATGCCTGGCAGTGGCTATGAACATGGTATAAAGCGTTGATAATTATGTTCGCTTTCCTATTCATGCGCATATCCATTGTAGAAAGTGTCTGTGTGCATATAATGTACGCTTTCCTAGTCCTGCATCTCCACTGTAGAAGGTGTCTCACAGTGTGAATTACACAACAACAAACAAACAAGTATAAGAACTGAAAAATTTGCATTATCATACTTGACCTAATTGGTCACCCTTTGGTAATTAGCGCACCATTGAACTTTCTAACTTGCAATTTTTGACCTTCCTTCTACAGCAATTGCTAGATTTTTACTTCGGCTGGCAAATCTTCTCTAAAATATCAAAATTAATATAATTCCAATAATCCCAAAGTTGAAGGCATGATCTTTTTTGTATCTGTCAAAATGTATCAACAGATTCTCAATTGATAACAAATTTGACTGATCCATGTGCACTAATCTTCTCCACTAAATCCACCTATCTTTAATACATAACATGATTAATATCACCAAAAATCCGAAATCTATTTACTTTTAAAACTCCTAAGAAGATTTTACAGTGCATTACATGCATTATGTTTTTATGGTATATTAATGGACTTTTTTTTAAATGTAAGCTGTATTCAAGAAGGCCAGATCGCTAACTTTAGTTTAAAATTTGTTGATCAGTCAGGATTAATAAAGTTGATCAAAATGTAGACATGGATTGATAAATTTGTGTTTCTTCATCCAAGTTTTTGTACGCATCAGAAGTATACCAAAGATTCATTCAGAGGTCATTCAATGAATATACAATGTATTGGGGTTAAAGAACTGTGCTGTGGCCTGATAGATGAGCATGTTGTGGATCCCAGTGCCTTGATGTTCTTTGCTTTATTAGGTGCTGGTTTATAAGGCATGGAACAGCATAATTATCCGCTGTAGGTGTACCAAGTGTATTGCAATTTTCAGCAGACAGGGAAATAATTCAGTTTTGATCAATGTGTCCTCTGGCAACCTCGGAGAGTTCAATATTTTCTTACCAAGGGGCTTCGGAAAAAACAAAAACGTAAAGCAGAGTTAAGTCACAGTGACGGGAGCACAGGGCAAGAAAATCAAGGAACTAGTTACTGGTCATTCCTCTCTGTCCCATGGCAATGGTCACTCATGACATGTCCCAAGTCTTTGACCAATGCCATCAACCATGTCTAAATCTAGGTCGCATCAATCAATAGAATACACCTCCTAGTCCAAGACTTGCACTTAATGTGATGATGTGATGCTAAGGAGTGATTCCATCTTTGTGAGTTTTTAAGACCTTGTAAAATTCACAGTACAACTGCGAAATTATGTGATTCATTGATCTTCTTGAAGATTTACTCTGAGGAATCTAAATTTTGCATTCCCAATTTGCCTATTTAATGTTGTTTGAGATGTGTCACAATATGGATAATGACTTTCTTTGTCAATTTCTGGCCTTCTGACAAGAACCAGAGAAGATAACTTACCCTTCCCAGAATCCTTTGCAACATAATATGACACTCTCATTACTTTGTATAGGTTTGATTTGTTTTCATTTTGAGAATAGACTGGCTAAACATGGGTCGACAGTCAAGAAATAAACATATTTTGCAAAATCTGGATGTAGTCTGTTCATTGAGGTACATTTTGTCACTATTGATCCATGTTGCACTAGCAAATCAGTAGAGGGAATTAAAATGGAGAAATGTATTATGGGAAGTGTAAGATATCCTCTCTGGACAAGAACCACAAGAAGAAGAAAACTGCAAGTGCAATATTTGGAGTGCTTGCTTGGCAGCAAATATCTTTTGTTATCAATTTTCTTACTTATGTTAAAAAAATTGTGACAATGTTGTCAAAAAGGGCACAAGACCCCAGTGTCATCTGAAAGCTATCAATGTTAATTATTAATAAGTAATTTGTAGACAGAAAGTTGACGAAACACACATACTTTAACTGGATCTCTAAAGATGCACTCCTGTGAAATATATAACATAAAATAAAACAAACGAAGACGGGAAACAGTTGTACAGCAAATTTTCGGTACTGTAAATAAGTAAATATTAATAAGTAAATATATTTCCTGTCACCATAGTATGGTCTGATCATACCACATCAAGTGTAATATTGGCAATGGTAATGAGTGTGAATAATTGAAACATTTATCTACAAATAACAAAGTCCACTCTCGCATAGGCAATCATCCTGCCATCCTATTCTATTGATCTCAAATCTAATACACTGTACATCTACTGAAAATAATTATTATGGCCAAATCAAAATTTTAACAAATATGTGTAGGGCCTGCAGTATCCCCGACAGGGTATGATTTTTGTGGAAGAATGGCTTACAAAGATCGGTTTGTAAATTTCTTCACTAAAACAAAAAAGGAATCTTTATAAAAATATTGAAAAAAAAAATTTGTATTGTAGAGTTAAACCAGTACTTTAAGAGTTTTTGGAAGCCTTATATTTGGTACTTTCCACCTCGCATGGCCTCTGCACATTACACTTAAAATATAACAAGGGAGTGTTCAGTTTTACATGCTAATCGGGAAAGATGACAATGTGCATGCTATATCATGCACTGGGAGCCACAGTACAACTTCTCTATCACAATATACAAGTCACTTCAAATAGGTCAAATAGCTCCAAATCTAGATTTAGTAATCATAATCACACTGTAATGTGGAAACCTCCAATTGCTTTTGAAATATTGAAACTTATGCTCATTTTGAGGCTATATTGCTGTTCTAATTTGAAATCCCCTAATTTGTAACCATGGTAACGTATAATTCACAAATCAATAGCAAAATAAAAGGAAATGTCGCCCACATTATCAATGTCAACATCAAATATGGAAAAATTAACATGGAAATTGGCATGAAGTCACATTCATGATTAAATAGGGATTATAGGTTAATTCCGCTGGGAATGATGTACACACAGGTGAGTTCAAGCCATCAAGAGGTTAATTGCATTATGCCTTATTTAATACAGCCATTTGGGAATGGACTACTTAATTCTAAGTCAACCATAACACACTATGTTCGCACATACAAGAACCTCAAAAGATTTGAACCTTAGAGTGTTACAAAATCACCCATTCTGCTGTGTTATCCTGTCCACATAATACTTTCAAAGGGAACACTGCAAATTATAGTGGTCAGTTTGAAATTCAGGTTTGTTGTCTCCTTAGAGTAGGCTCCCTATATGCACAAAAGGAAGATACAGTCAGGCTTGCACAAAATTTGCCCAAATAGGATTTTCATTAATTTTGCCCCATGTGTGACAGGCCTTGTGACAGCCGGACCAAGAGAGAAAAAGCGAAATTGAATGTGCCGCATGTCAAAGTCACAATCCTGCTTTCAACTAAACTTGGATACTGAGAGCTCAGCTCAACAGTTATACTGAAACCACCTAGGTTTTCAGGGTGCTCAAGACAATCATGTAGACCCTCCAAATTAAGTTTGTGTAAAATCTTCAAATGCATTCACACTGCCTGAACCTCAACCTGTTAGGTTGGGATCTGAACCTCAAGGTTCAGAGCCCTTGTAGTTTCAGTCTTCCATGTGGACATATCTAATAATGTGCCTCAACCAATCATTGGTTTAGTTAACTGACATGATGACTTGGGGAAATGTGATTATTCCCTATGAAAGAGTACATTTGACAGTTTCAACTAAAAATATTGCAAGCTCTTTAACATTCAATCATGGAAGTAAGAGATTCAATATATCTTGTAAATCATATGGAATTTTGCTGACATGACATCTCCTTTGCATTTATAGAGATTGAGAACATTCAATTATGAAAATTCATGTGCGCATGAATGCCCACCTATGCAATATGCACAACCTTGTATTACCAGGACAAACATTCAACCATACTAACATCACATCCCCTCCCCAGTACACAGCCCCACACACGAGTTACCACGGCAAACGACAGACCTTATAGACAGCGATACGTTACACCACTTGTAAGTTTAAAATGTTTTCGCAAATAATTTTCATTCTCTCAACAAATTGTCTTGTCACCATTGAACTCTTAGATGATGAAAATGGTATATCCATCTTCCTCCTTCAAGTATTTCCTTCTAATCACAGATATTGAAATGTGTTCCAATATCTGTGTTAAATATTCTTCCTTTTGATGATGTTTATCCTCATCGTGCAGACAAAATATTATAACTTGTAATTTTCGTTCATTTCCAATTTGTGCACTTCATATTGGGTGGCAGTTATTGGCAGAAATTCATCATAATTTCAGAGCAGCTGTCACAGCCATGTTTACTGAGCTGAATAATGATGATGATTACAGCATCAATATGAAATTATTTGTCAAAATTTTGCCTTCAAATAATTATGTTGTATCATTTAGATGTGCACAGCTTAGGTTTGCAGACCGTGATGCTTAAGGTGTTTCCCAGCAAATGAGGACACACACTCGTTTTTCACATTTAAACCGTGGACCTGTCTGCAATGGGGGACCATCCTTGGTTCATGGTTTGCAAATGACCGCAATTGCATGTGTAATGTATTTGCTAAAATATGTCCTTTGCCTATTTCGTATGTGAGATATAAGGTCCGCAAAAATGGGTAATAATCATGGGTGTGTGCACACCCCAGGGGGGCACATCAAAAATTTTGGTGGGTATGCTCCCCCGGAATTTTGAGGTGGTGGGTCTTTGGGAGCTGACGGCGTGCCGGTAAAAGGGGTCTTTCGGAGCTGTGAACAAGTAAAATGGGGTCTTTTGGAGCTGCGAAAAGTCAAAATCAAGGGTCTTTCTTGGCTTTTTGGTTGAAAACCGCCTGAAAAAACAAGAAATATGAGGAATGAGCAATTTTGGGGTCTTTTAGAGCTGAAATTATAACAAGAGCACCAATGGCGCTGTGGCTCTGTGCTTTTTTGAATGTGAAAGTAATTGCAGTCGAATGTGCAACAGGTGAAATCATATACATTGTATGTGCCAGATCACACGCAATCATACATCTTGCTGGTTGGTAGCTATATCTTATTTGCAGAGCATAATACATCCATCAATAAGTTTCATATCCACATGAGGTTTTAGTAATTTGACCACAGATGACCCCTGAGTGACCTTGGATGACCCCAAAATGACATTCCAAAAATTTGGCTTGAAATGTTGACTGTACCCACCAAGTTTCATGCCCATGCGAGTTTTTAGTAACTTAACCTCAGATGACCCCTGGGTGACCTCGGATGACCCCGAAATGACCTTCCAAAAATTTGACTCTAAATGTTGACTGTACCCACAAAGTTTCATGCCCCTACAACAGTTTTTAGTAATTTGACCTCAGATGACCCCTTGGTGACCTCAGATGACCCCAAAATAACCGTCTGAAAATTTGACTCTAAATGTTAAGTGTACCCACCAAGTTTCATGCCCATACAAGTTTTAGTAATTTGACCTCAGGTGACCCCTTGGTGACCTTGGATGACCCCGAAATGACCGTCCGATAATTTGACTCTAAATGTTGACTGTACCCACCAAGTTTCATGCCCATACGACAGTTTTTAGTAATGTGACCTCAGATGACCCCTTGGTGACCTTGGATGACCCCGAAATTACCTTCCGAAACTTTGACTCATAATGTTAAGTGTATCCATCAAGTTTCATGCTCATACGACAGTTTTTAGTAATTTGACCTTGGATGACCCCTAAGTGACCTCGGATGACCCCAAAATGACCGTCAGAAAATTTGACTCTAAATGTTAACTGTACCCACCAAGTTTCATGCCCATCGACAGTTTTAGTAATTTGACCTTAGATGACCCCTGGATGACCTCGAGTGACCTTCACCCACTAACCAATACAAACTTGTTCTGTCTGGGGTCAAGATGCACCCGCCCACCAAGTTTGAAGAATGTGCGACCCCTAGTCTCCGAGAAAAAGGTTTTTGCATATTATGCATAAATTATGCAAATTAGGTAGGTAATTACCATATTTTGCGCTGAAAATCGAATCAGGTCGAGATCCTCTGGTCATGCTACCCCCACCACGTTTCATCATCATAGGGCTTAGCATTCTTACGGATCCCCAGAAACAGCTTCACAAGGCGGATTTCTTCAGATTTCCAACCATTTTGTAGAAGCGTTCCGCATAAATTATGCAACTTAACAACTAAATGCGCATACTTTTCGCTTAAAAACTAATCAGGTGATCAGCAGGTGTGTATCATTCCTGTCACAAGGTTTCGTTACCATGCACCGCTATCAATTTGCGCTGATATTCGCATAAATTATGCAAATTAGCTATGTTAATTTGCATATTTTCACCGAAAACATACAATTACTGAGCAAACTTGGATACCCTTCCTCCCACCAAGTAGCGTCCCCGTAGAGTCTTACGGTTCCCCAGATACAGCTCGGACAAACATTGGACATCCCACCCCCACACACAGGCGGAAATAGTGATTACTAAGTCCCATCCTGAACAAAGTTCAGAAATGAAATTTTATCAATTTGCGCTGATTTTTGCATAAATTATGCAAATTAGCTATGTTAATTTGCATTATTTTTCACCGAAAACATACAATTACGGATCAAACTTAGATACCCTTCCTCCCACCCCGTAGCGTCCACTTACTGCGTAGGTCTTACAGTTTCCCAGATACAGCTCCAGGCGGACACACGGACATCCACACCCCGGACAGACAGAAATACTGAGGCGAGACAAAAATGAAATTTTATAACAAATTTTGTGACTTGAGATCATTTGCATTTTTTGTAAACACCAAAACTGTTCTGTCCTGACATGTCTGTTGTGTTCTCATGTGTGTTGAACCCGGTCCAACCGAACAATCGTAAGTTCTGTTCGGATCTGGATCTGCCTGGTCTGGATGCTGTACTCCGATTAAGCAGGACTAGCCTACATCACATCAGTGTTTATTTCTGATAGATTTCACTTCATGATTTTTTCTTCAATTTCATCACTTACGAAAGTACAAAAGTAGAAAATCTAGTAGTCAGTATATAACCTCGGAGCAGTTCGTGTGAGACCATCGTACATGGAATAGTAGTACATGGCTTCCGAATTTGGAACTTCACATGTTCAACTTGTCATGCCGGTCGAGTCCCGCGTTTACAACTAAAATCAAACCACTTCTATATTAAGTCCATCGCTGAATTTTACAAATAACTTAAATAAACATCTTTATATTTAATAAAAAAAATATTATGGTATGCTCGTAAATGCTTGAATGACATTTACCAGAAGCTCATGAGCTCAGAATGGTAAACAAACTAGCGTATTTTCACCTCGATTATGCATCGTAGCTCTCTGTGGTTGAGTTTGCAAGGTCAGTGGGTCAGTGAACTTAGTCTCCTATGCAGCCAGTTTGGTTACGCTCCCTCCACAAAAATGTTTGTGTGGAAGGGGCGAAACCAATCTGGCTGCTGTGGAGACTACTGCAAGAATAGATCAATCACACAAAACTGTTTGCTGATTGGTTCAGAAATGGTGATGTCATCAATCAAGAAAAACTAATCGATTTATTGGTTCAAAATAGCCTCATAGAAAAGTACGAAGTTTGTTGAGCATCGCAGCTTATCGGTAAAAACGTGACCTTTAACAAAAAAAAAATCGGCACAGTGCTTTTCGTACTGCACTTGCATAAGCCAAATAGTCCCCAGAAAAGTCATTTGTTCAGATTTATTCGGGATTTATTCAAGATTCAGACATGTTCTTGACTATTTTTGACATTCCTTACCTATCTCTTTATTTAAATTATAAAGAAATAGTGAAGAAAAGTTAAGAAGTAGTCAAATAATTTCTGATCTGAACTAAATCTTAAGAAATGTACCTCCATTGGTTTCCGTCTGTATTACGCATCTTAAATTATACAGACCAGAATAATCTCTAGCACACACAGGGAACCAAGATATAACTCGATTATCGTGACTATTTTGGTCTTTTTTACCCAAAAATAATACTTTTATCGCCTGAATTTCAATAAAATCTGGAGTGCAATCGATTAGAAAATAACTTAGCCAAACTTAGAAAGCGAAACTTAAGTCTTCATATCAGTCATTAAATGATCCTTAGCATAAAAACCAACAGCGTATTGTGGCCTGAAAATGAATGCTAGTTAGTTGCATGACAAAGGCACTGATAAGCTCCGCTCAGAGCCAAAAATCAAGGGTCTTTCGGAGCGTTATTTTGGTCAAATATAGGGGGTCTTTCGGAGCTGCGAAACCCAAAAGGGGGTCTTTCCGGGGAGCATACCCGTATGGTCATTTGTGTTGAGTGCCCCCGGTGCACACCTTAGTGTATAGGGTGTGCATGATATGTAGGGTGCAAGTGTGTGGGGGGTGATGTAAGTGGTTTGGAATATAATACAGCCTACAGGGCGATGCAAGCCCGTATACAGGATTTATTTGGAGGGTGTGTGACTTACCAAAGGTGGACCATTTTGGAATGAAAAGTGCACTTGTGAAGAATTGAACAAAAGTGGACCTAATCCCCACTCCCTAAAACGTTTTGAATGCCTTATCATCAGAAGTGGACCTTTTGTTAATTTTTTTCATACTTTTGGACTTTTTTATTGAAAAGAAAAAAGCAAAATATGGATCTTTGTGGATTGCACGCCCCCTGCACACAGGCTTGAGGAGATGGTTAAGAAATGAGTGAGCTATTTAAAGATTACAAAAGATAGAGAGATAGAACAAGTCAACTGAATGCTAAGCAAGGAGAGAAAACACACAGCAGCAGAAAAAAACATGGAAAACTTCTATTAAAATACTACATACCGGTACTCACTAGTAATAGTATTCACAGCAAGAAGAACAGAGTTTGACCATTTTAGATAAAATTTAATTATAAGTTTTGACCAGTACATTGTTTCTTTATCCACATAAATCCCTAGAATTGCACTATTTCTCCAGCACTGAGGTCCCTAGTACATACGCATCACTCATCACAGCTAACCAAGCTTAACGTGAAAAGGAAGCGCATTAATTTGGCCCCTTTTGATGTATCCTTCCGGACCCGCGATCAAGATCACAAAATAGAAACAAATTGCACATATTTGAGTCAACTATGTGCCTTTTCTAGAATTTATATCTTCAAAATGATCTGTTTTCCTTGCAGTGATCTTATGGATAAAATAACTGAGCACAATGTGCATTAACTTTTTAAAGGGAAATACAGTGATTTGATAAAATGACTTGCTGCTCTACAAATTCATCACTTAACTTTAATAAATAGGTCTATTTGACCATAGAAATTCAGATATTTTTAATGAAACAAACTGTCCAAACTCTTACTCTACAAAATACTGTCATTCTACTAAATATTAGTACCTGATTTATTCAAAGGTTTCAAGCCAGCAGAACATTTTGAGGCAAAATAGGACAGTGGAAATTAATACAATGGGTAGCAGAGACCACAAACTAGTCGCAAAGAAACTTTAATTTTATAATTGCATGATGTTTGCATCATTTTGGACTGATTTGCTGTTTGTAAATAATATACTGCCAGTAAAATCTACCCGCTGGTCTGCTGAAAATTTACGACAGCTGCACAGGAATTTTAAATTTTACATAAAATTCACTCCTGCAAGTGAAATAAAAAATGTCAATTAGCTGAATTTGGAAAAAATTTAGTATTTTTGTAATGATAGTTTCAAAAATATGAGTTCAAAAAATATAGGGTCACTTGAATGAAGCCCTGATTTATTCACATAGCAATATTAGCACAGTTTCTGAATTTGACTGCATCAATCAAATATTATTTTCAGTAACAAAAGAAACTGTGCTTTGTTACCTTCTTCGTGGGGGTATGGGAAATTAACTATGCAAATAGTATGTATTGTAAACCTACAAAGAACCTGGAATGAGAACTGTAGCCATCAAATTACAAAGTGTATCTTTTCAGTCAAGCTAGCAACTGGAACCAGTGGTGTGTGGTGCAATGCAATGCCATCCATCTAAAGGCCTATTTTGTGAATAGACTAAGATTTAGCCAAATGGTCTAGATGTAATAAGAATAGATCCAAGCAGTACACTTGAGTCTGAGAGAGTTAAAATACATCTTTATATACAAGCCCGTTTTTTTTCTGGATTAAAGACCATGAGGGAAGTCCTGCGGCCCATCCGATCGATCCTCCAGAAAAAAAAAACTTACTATACATTATTTAGGGTCTGCTTTTCAGAACACATTACAGAAAATCTGCCACAAAAATAACATGTCTCCAGACAGGTCTGAGTGCTTTTACTTTTTCACACTTTGGGAGTGTGTAGATGTCAGAAATCATTCCAGATTTCAATATCAAGACAAGTTTTGCAGCATACAGTAGCCAGTCATTGGCATATCACAGCTTATGCTTATTATTCCCCTTGATCTGTGTAAGGGCAGGTAAGTTCAAGTCAATCCTATGTGCGGCCCTAGAGAGCTGTGCTACTCAAAGTATCACCGTTTGAGTCACACTGGCAAATTATGACAGAGCACTGTATGCGATGCAGTCTACTATTTTGGTTAGCCAAATTGTGAGCAGCGTTTCACAAATAGGGGGAGGAAGATCTTGATTCTCATCACTCTCTCTCTCTCTACCAGTGCCAGTCTAGCCAGGATTTTTCGGGTGGGGGAGGGGGACAGTGTGACATTCTCAAATATTGTGACTACCAAGATCCCCCCGGGGGAGGGGGGAAGATGTTCCTGGGGTGGCAGCTGCCTACATCATTTCTGCGAAGTAAGGAGCAATGGCTAATTGGCTATGCTCCCTACTAGGCAGAAATAAGGTAAAAAATGCAATTCCCTTGAGTGAGTGGAATTCCTCATATTGCAGACAAAAGGGGGTCTGAAGGCCAGTAACTTCTACCTCCTTTGTGTAACTGTAAACCACTAAATTCTGTGTGGACTTCGCCTTCAAATCTATTTGAAATGAAGTTTAGAAAAGTGGTTGAGCATCTATGGGTCGAGAAACCAAAGATGCTAAAATAGGATCTTTGGAAAAACTAGCTCCAAATGCTGCTTTAAAATGATTTTTGACACTATAAAAAAAGTACAAAAATTAATAGAATAGGAAATGCTGTGATATGTGACACTTCTTTCAGGTGTGCACAGCTTCACTTGCAAATTCTACGAAATAGTGACTCCCTACTGTGTGCCATATTGTATCTCAGCACAAAATGCTCAGCATAACATTCTAAATAGTTGATTATCTTCATATTACAGTGATGATTAGTGTTATTCTTATTAAATGTTTTATTATCATAGGTTATGAGGTTAATTATGACGGTAACACCCTTGACAAATTGACGCTGATCAGTGTGTTATCATAGTAAGTTCAAGTTTGCTCCTCATAAGCCTACAACATCACCTGATTCAGTCATACCAGCTGCTTTAAGGATCACACTATCTACAGCGTATGATCTTCCTCAAACTATCACAAAACAAAATATTTACGTCTGTACTGTACCCCTTTAGTTAAACATCAAAAATAATTTGAAGATGATTTTCAATATCAAACATACAAGGTACCAGGAAAGTGAATTATGAACAATTTTGCATTTTTATTAATGGGATTATTAAGCATTTTGGTAATTATATTGTGTCATATAAAAATTTGATCAAAAGGATCATAATCCGTAAATGTGATGTGCTGAAATAAAATCAGCCGTAAGTAGGAAATATAAATTTTTAGATAGGCCTCAATAGGCGAACAAAATTTCCTTTTGTTTTGGAAACTCTTTAGTACGGTAGCTCATATCTTTTGTATTGGTTGTTAAAATTCAATGGGGTTTTGTGCAAAATACAGCTTTGTAAATGTTTTTGACTATCCGATAAGAAACTGAAAATTGAACATGACCAACTTCAGACTGATTTAGCTTGATTACACCACAAATGAGGAACACAAGGGTGGTGCATGGTGGGCACAGTGACTGTTTGAAAAACATTACACTGGGCAAATCTGTTTCACTCTAAGATTAGTTTGTAACTCATACAAAGCAATATATTTTTAGATGTCTGTAATGGTTTTGAAATTACCCACTATTCAAACATGTACACTTTGATTTTTCAATCATAATTTGACTTTTGTCTGGATGTCAAAGAGGTTCATCATCAAACAGGATGTCAAAAATGTGAACGGTCATGCATATGTTGTTTTCAATATCAACCGGTGGGAAAATAACTTGAATAAAGTCAAACATACATCAATTATGTATGGTATAACCATTTCTCTTTCATAACTTTTGATTGTTTGAAATTGTTGCCTAAATTTCTAAATGGATATTTGATCCATTGTGTATCATTATTCAATGCAATGACTAGACTTACAACATGGGATTCTACGCCTCTTTATAAATAAATAAATAAATAAATAAATAAACACTTTATTGACAGCTGATCTGAAGGGAGAAGAAAACAAGTTATATGAACCAGTAGTAAATCTAGAAGGGGATCCCCCATGGACCCCTTGCTCCCCCAATGAGTTGACCATTTGTACATGTTTCAATAAAGGATTGGTATTTCAACCCCCCCCTCCGAAACTGCTCAGCTGCCCCCACCCCCACCCCCATTGCAAAAGTCTGATGCCACTCCTGTAATCCCCCACTGAACGGGAAGCACGGTGGCCTAGTGGTTGGGGCACGAGCTTCATAATCGAAAGGTTGCGGGTTCGAGCCCCACCACGGTCAGTGTGTTGCATCCTTGAGCAAGATAGCTTAATTCCCAATTGCTTCACTCCACCTGGGTGTAAAATGGGGAGCTACTGGGGGTAATTACAATCTAAGTCGCTGAGAGTACCTGCGCATCAGTTGCGGACTTGGTGAAGCGGAAATGATTCTGATGTATCCTAATGCCAGCGGAATAATTGTTGATGTGTGCTGATGCTTAGGAGAAGCGCACGTTTAAAAAAACCCAACAACAACAACATCCTAATGCTGATTTTTACCTTCCACACAAAGTAATATTTTTTCCAAATTCCATCTATTTGCCTTCTCTCCATCCAGTGATAATGATATCAACATCTATATAATTTTAAGGCTTACCTCCAAACCACTCAAAAAGCTAGTATAACTGAATGACACTAGGAGTTTGTTCTGCCCGGGGGGCTCACTCACGGTGGTACGGGTATGTGCGGCGGTCAAGGGTCCCTTTTTCAGGCTCTCCGGCAGTTCCTTAAGACCCACATTTGCATCATGCTCCAGTTCATTGAGCCTCAAACTCTAACAATTTTAGCTCTTGAGCTCAAATTTGGGGAAAAATTGAATTTTTAAGCTAAAAAGCCTATAATTTGGCCCAATTTTAGCTCCAAAGCCTATAATTTGGCCCAATTTTAGTTCACAGACCCTCATAAAAATCTTGAAATTTCAGTTCATCAAGCCCCTATTTTGCCCAAAAATCAGTTCTTTGTTCTCAAAGTTCTGCGCTCCGCGCCGCACACCCCTACCAAAATTTAAGTTGAGTGCCCCCCCGGGTTGTTCTGTAGCCCCATTCAATGCAAATAAAATAGCATGTTATAGATCTGACCCTAATGTGACCTGAAAGACTACTCAACCCCCATCTAGTCCACTTAAGTCACTACAAATTGATGAGAACCGACTTATCCTTCTGTTATACAAGAGTCTGAACTTGTGTTCTTCAATTAGCCCCATTCAAAGCAAATCAAATTGTGTGTTTTCTGATCTGACCACTCAGCCACTTGGCTCCTTGAACTGATGAATATTGACCGAAACTAAGATCCTAATCGGGATATGATTGTCTGTAAGTGTGTATGAACTTATCTCATGAAGCTTGTGTCACCACTCATTAATTCATTACCTGGTTGTGGTTACATAGAAACTAACGGCAACAAAGTGACAAAACTGGTATGCCATGGATTATAGGTGTTATTCTCAAAAACATGTTCAGAGTTTCCACGAAAATTCCACCAGTAAGTGAAATTTCATCTGCTTGTAAAAGGGTTAAATGTCCAAAAAAATATGTTCAAAGTTTGCTTACCTGTTTAGTATTCAATGGTGTAAAAAGGACACAGGTGGACAGATCATGTAGGAGTGGCAAAACATGAAAGAGAAAAAAATATATATAAATGAAAGTTAGAAATGATATAGCTACAATACATTATATTATCATCACTGTGGACAAGCTTCAAAATAACCAGGCATCCAGGAGCCATTTACCCAATGGTCATAACATTTTGGCTCCTGGTCCACACCAAAATCATATGAACCAAGGTCTGCATTTTTTTTAAATAGAGCCTGGTAGTTAAAGCAGGTTTTGTATTTAATGTGTTCAATTGAAATTTAAATGACTCTTAGCTCTTTAAAAATGGCTCCTGGTTCATATCTCAGGATCAGGCGCTGCTTTTTCCAAATGTGTGGCATCTGGTCCAGATCTGCTTATTTTGAGGCTTGACTGTGAGGGAAAAGCAATATAATCAAAGGCAAATTTGTATATTTAAGTTTTTATTTGAAGATTGAAGGAAATAATTATTCCAATCTATTATAGACTTAGTTTAATTATTGAAGAGTGCCTTTAACCAGCATGGCAGCATGATCATAAAGCATAATATAAATTGTGATACTGCCTTATCGTATAGCCGTGTTTTTTTTCCTTCAACATTTAAAGATAACATATAACATATCATTTTGTAAATTAAATTACAAAATCAAATAGAAATCTACTTTAAAGTCTGATCGTCTTGAAAGTACCGCTGACCAGCATGATCGAGACGGCATGATGATGAAATTGCTTTCTGGTGTCATCGATGCAAGCCACAGAAGTAATTGCAGTATAATGTAATGAGGCCTTCTTGTGGGTTTACAATCTTATATGCACATCATCTTACCGCCAGAAAATCAGAGCAAGTTTCTTACTCTTCAGTAATTTTACAGGAAACCAATTTCTTCTTATAACTACATTCTCATCAGAACGCATACACTATGGACCACAATAGCCTCATCCCAATGGCATAGTCCAATAACCTCAATTACATAATCATAGTGCAAAATTTGACCTCAAGCTGCAGAGTATGAGTTTTTGTACCCAAATCTTCAAAGGTCATTCAATGAATGTAAAAATGTATTGGGGTTTAAGAACTGTGCCCCTGATAGATGAGCTCTCATCAAAATGTACCACAGTGACATTTGTATACTAAGTAGTTGGTTCCTTTTTCCCAATTAGGATTGTTTTTATTAAACTTGCTTGAATTAATTTTCCACTTTTCATACTATTTTAAGTGCAGGTTCATGCAGCTATGGCTTTTTGTGAACAAAATATTTGAAAGCAAAACAATTAATTGCCCCAGTAGTACTTGGCTAGTATACACTATTCAACAATCAGCTTCATCAACCTTAACCCATGTCTAAACCAAGTTTAGCTCTTGGCAAGGTCAAAAGGTTAAGTTTAAAAGCCATGGTCATGTCTGCCAAATACCTGCAGGCAAGACATTCTGGTTGAAGCCATTTCAAAATTTGTAAACCATATTCACCATATTATTTACTTTTAAAAGAAAATAATTTTAATGCACTTAAAATTTTATCGGAGTTGTCTGACGTACAGAAATAACCTGTTGATCCAATATAATCATATAATTCACATGGCACAATTAAATTCCAACACATACATTATGATGCATAAATGTCAAATAGTATCGGAGAAAAATCGAAGTCTGCAATCATATTAGTAAAATTTTAAGTCATTGAAATCCAAGAGTACAATTAAATACAATTTTGCTGTATAAACCCCTGCAGGCTGTACTTAGAAATATGAAGGAATGGCAATGAATTCACTATGTATTATTGGGACTACTTCACCACCTGATTTCTTCCAATGATCGCAACCATGTCGTTATTATAGACATGCATCTCAAGATGCTAGTAGTACACATGCATTTATGCAGCCTAGCTCAAGGGCCTACGCTTTAATAGACATACGGAAGATGACAATTAGCCACATGGATTTTAATATAGGTTGTATTTCTATGAATAGCTATGAGCCTTTATTACTTTCTATATCATATGTATGTATAACCCGGGTATGACTGAAAAGTAACTAAGCTTTTCAAGTGAATATCAAGATAGTAATAGAGTACTATGTATCACTTATGAGCTCAAATATTCTTGCTAGAATGCGTGTACGTGACCATTTTGTACGCATTTTAATCTAGCAATTATTGGAGAGGACGAACAAGTCAAAAAATTTTAACTTGAAATCTAGGGAAGAATGTCGCAGTGAGTGAGAGCCTTGATTCTTTATAAAAGACTTCTGAGAAAATCACTTGATTCTTGCTTTTTAGAATTGGCTGCTGTGTAAAGAAGTTGATCTAAATCAACTTTGGCATTCATGCGAACTCGCTGAGCATGGAAGACCAATAATAAAATCAAGTGTCAAAACCAAAGTTTATTAAAAAACAAAATGTAAAACAAGTCTTGAACATTCACATTTTTGTTTTGCATGTTTTGGGGAAACTCTGCTTAATAATAGTTATAGAAAGGTTTATTTTTGTCAAATCCAAATATATTTACTGACCTGCCACTTACAGTATGGACGAAGGCCATCATTGGAGTGATGGTGGTTGATCCTTCCTTCTGTGTAACTGATCAACAACAGAGGGTGCACTAGCACCCAGAAGTGGATTATATGTCCCTCATCTCTGTTCATGGTGTTTGAACCAGAAGGATCAACCACCATCACTCTGATGATGGCCTTCGTCCATACTGTAAGTGGCAGGTCAGTAAATATATTTGGTTTTAAAAACTTGAACATTTCTATATAAATTAGCACACAAACCTAATGAATTTCTTCAAGAATTTACTTTTATAAGATTAGGTAAATCAACATACATTACATTTACAAACCAAAGTTTGCTGACAAACCTAACAGCCTCCTCCTTGCACTTTCAATTTTTCGCCAATCCAGATTCTACATCTCAAATATCATCTTTCTTGACTAATTATTTACAACACCCAATAACTATTCATCTCATGATATGTAGGGATGTTATTTTCGTCAACAGCATGTAAAGTGCCGCCTCCGCAATGTAGGTAAGACTAATAAGGTACTCAATGTTTTGCCTGGGTTTGATAATCATTCCATGCATTCATTCATTCATCATTCATGTGACTTGGTATGTTATCATGTCTTGCGATTTATTTCAGGATCACCACATCACATAGGAATATTTTGAGACAGATATCTTCTAAAGATAGAGAAGTGATGCAAGAACAGACATTTTCTTGCCAAACTCCTTACTCGCACTAGGATTCACAACATGCTCATCTATCAGGTCACAGTTCTTTAACCATAATACATTTGTACATTCATTGAAAATTTGGGTACAAAAACTCATACTCTGCAACTTGAGGTCAAAATTTGCACCACCAGTGTATAATTGAGGTTATAGAATTATGCCATTGGGATGAGGCCATTGTGGTCCATAGTGTCAGATTATACCCCTATGCTGTTCTTACCTTCAATCTAAAGTTATGTTCATACATGGAGTATCTTGTTTATCATGTTAGATGTTTAACCGTGTTAATCTTGAGTAATCATCCACATGATTTACCAGGACCAAATTTAACATTAACTTTAACTAAAAACTGCAGTGTACATCTTAAATTGATCTTTTAAGAAATGAGTCAAAGGAAGCCAATAATTGCAGTTCTTGAGTTTAGGTAAATGCTATATCTTCAAACGTGATTATTTCATAAGTTGTTTATTCGGAGTTCCCTACGATGCGCCACTATGAAATACAGCTGACGAATTATGGGAAGTTGACCTTCTTGATGTAATAGGAGTCACAAAATCTGTTACAAAAACCATTATTATGCAATACTACAGATTTGAACCAAGCCATGTGTATGAAATCACCTGTTGTCTGAATCTCAAAATTGGGTTTCATATGAAGGAACAGTGATGACCTCCTCTATCTATCAAAACTTTTGACTTGCAAAAAGTGAACTTGAATGCCATAATTAACTTGCAAGAGAAAGTGAGGTAAAAATAGTTTGTAAGGGTTATTGAAGTCTTAGCAAGATGCATGATAACAATTCCAGACATAGAATTTGACTTTTGCTTAAAGGGGCATAGTCAGATTTTTTTCACATTGTGTTTTGTACCTCACCTAGATCCATACCAAGATAATCTGATTCCCAGGTTTTGAGGTAAATTGCACTTGTGGTTTTGATATTAGAAGTAAAAATGTGTTTCACAATGGTTCACAACGACCCATAGTAAGGTATGTGTAGTGTACCACCATGAGGATAAGGCTATCACTTTTTTTGTTCATCACATCTATCAAAACGGAACATATTTCAGGACCATTTTATAAAATTTCAACGGGATTATGAGTAAAACATGAGCCATTTTGATGGGAAAGAGTGGGGGATGTCGATCTGGTCACATATCTTGAACATGTAAACGTGAGTTAAAAACTTCGTTTTTCGTAGGAATTGTTCAAAATGAACAAAATTTACAGATGTATGTATTTAGTTTTAAAATATTACAGACCACTGAATTTTATTACCATTCTTTATGAGTTTTAACAAAACATGGCATTTCCTCAAATCCCTCCCCCTCAATTTTCCCATTTATAGAACTCAATTATGAAATTCAATACATTGCATATTTACTGCCACATAGTTGACCTAGAAACTCAAAGGCAATTACATTGCATATGACCTGCATCATGCACTTCCCTACCTGACTCTGATCAGGACAATGGTTCAGGTCTGCCAGCAACAAAAACTACCAAAACGCACCGAACAAAACACCAGCTCTGATGACATGTATGCATGCATTCTTTATAACTACGATTTCCTATTGCAATTATTACGCATCATTTTTATACTTTCACATGGGTCAAATATCCACAATTTTCACAGATGTATTTGTCTGCTACAGCAATGTGTCAGCATGGACAACATTGTACTTTTTATCAAACTAAAATACAAAATCTCACATGAACGATTCTTAAATGTTTCATCAAATCAGGGAAGTGATCAAATCAATGCTTAGCCATCAGCAGATATGGTCAATGCCACGATAAAGGCACAGAGTTTCCATGGATCCTGATGTTCTCACCCTGGGTCTCACAAATAGAGGTTATCCGTGTTCTATAAGCTGCATATCCTACCAGCGACTCCTATACCTTGTTTAGGACTTTCAAAAGAAGTTCCTGCATGTGCAACCATGACTATTTCAAAATAGCCCGCCAAAGTCATGCAGGTAACTCCAAGGTCGTGCATTGAATTCGTTTGAATGAGGAATACTACGGGAACCAGCGCCTTTTGTTAGAAGTCACGCATGAGTAAAGTGGATAACCTCTATTGCATGTGAAGCAGCAAGTGGAAAGCCCAGGCCTTGAGCTCCAGAGTGGAGTAGAATGGGGAAGGGGAGAGGAGGAGTGTGGTGCTGTATGTGATCATACAATGAGGTTCTAAGCAAAGCACACATGCCAAAATTGCACCAGAGTGGAGTAGAATGGGCCAGGGGTGTAGTGTTGTATGTGATACAATGAAGTTGTAAGCAAATCACACATGCCAGAATTGCATAAGGAAATAGCAAATGTGTGTAGCACATGTACCATTTATTTTTGTTACAAACTAAGGTACCCTGTCCTACCAGCACCTACCGTAACTAACATTTTAAATATTAAAACCCAAGGAGCCAATAACCAAAACACATTATTTATTTGCAAAGCATTGCAAAGCGATACACATTACCCATTCCCATAGTTTTAGTCAATTCAATTTCAGCTCAGTTCATCAGTTGCATACATGAATGATGATGAGCCTCGATGACTCATATTTGAAATAGTTTTGACTTTTTGAAACTCAAGTTTATGATCTTATCAAATATGTGTCAATGTTTCACAGAGCACTCGAGTGAACTTTTCGAGCAGTGTATAGGAAAAAGTATCCACAAATGTTATGAGTCCTGCATACTGCAAACTGATCATATATATATGCCTATACTATATTATTTGTGAGAGTCAAATGATTCCTGCAAAATCTCTTCGTACGAATCAGGAGTGACTCTAGCAATATGTAAGTCCTAGAAAAATAATTGAAAGGTGCTTCCATAATATTGTATGATCAATTTTCAGAGAAAGAGAACAAATACTTCTGCCTTTGGAGTAGTGGATCTGGGCAGCTCAGGAGTGACCCCAATCTTATTCCAGTACTAAAGTACTGTGACAGTCCCATCTTCTCCCAACAAAATGGCACTTGAATAGTTTCAAAAAGGCACACACTTGTGGTTGTTAATATACATCTATCACACAGATGCAGAATATTTGCATTATAACAATCCATTTTGAGAGAAAAATTCTAATATTTATACCTTTAAAATGATCTAAATAGCAGCATATACAGGCTATATACAGCATGCATGCAGGAACAGGATCCAATGAATCAAGTTTCCTTAGCCCTAAAGAACATCCAGTAATACATGATATGCACAGTTTCATATTAATTTAGTGTATTCCATTGGTTCTGCTACCAGTCCCATTAAGTCCCTGTCAGTGTTTTTGCTTGACCAGAACACCAAAAATCTTCATCAATGTTAAGAGTTTGTATTTTTTCTAACAAAACCAACCATAAGTGCCACCTTCACCTACAAATGCCGACATAATTCAAAAACACAATTCAAATATATCACAATCAATATCAATTGAATAAAACTCCTAAAAATGACTTCCACCCAAACTAATTGCAAGACCTCTTCTATGAAGCTGGCTTTCCCTTTTAAAGATAATTTTTTTAACTAGATACATTTTATGGCTAGCTGTGAAAACTAAAATCTGACACTGTAAAACAAAATTGGATAATAAAGTTCAAACAAATACTTCTTTTCACACAATTCAAAATAGCTTGAGCAGAGCTTGCAAACCACCTTTGTGTTTTATATGTGTAGGGGTTGAGTCCCCCACCCCCTTGTCATCACTAGCATGGATGTGAAGAGGAAAATATAGCTGCAGTATGTGTTCTCGCGAAAATATCAAGTACTTGGCATGAGATTCAAGAGCGAATACTTGCTGACGCAACCTCCCTGGATAGTATACTTTAGAAACAACAGAGCTCAAAAGTAGTGATATGGAAAATTCTGAAATTCTGGGGACAAATCATGAACTTGACCTAATCAATTAAGTTCACCTAATCAACTTTACAACATACTGTTGCATGAAAACTTTCCTAACAACAATTAGACCCAGTTTTAACCACCGTTTTAGGGAGCTGGTAGCCCAATGGATAAGCCGTCCATCTAGAGATCGGAAGGTCGTGGGTTCGATTCACATGTGGGCACATTCTCTTGCTTTTTTTTTCAAGTTGGGGTGTGTGCTGGTCGGGATTTGTGTTTATTTGTTGTCATGTTTAATTGTAACACTTTGGGTTGGTAAACTGTTCATTCTTTCCTAACAACCTCTACAAATCTGTCAATAAATTCTCAACACCTCTGATTCAAACTTCATTTCTTTCAACAGCAACAGCATTTCTCTAATCTGACCCTTTTCCTCTTTTATAGATGTCAAAAAATTAATCTTTCTGTATGACCCAACCCTTTCCCCTCCCCTTACACTGCAAACTTGAAACTGAACACTATGAACCAGATAAATCTCCACAGGTTAATCTCATTCCTGTGGCTAAGTTCAATAATCTACATTCAACAATCATGGATCGAACTTTGACTTAAAGTTTTGGAGTATGACTTTCAGTTCCCAATGCATTCAAATGTCATGCAATTAGTGTATAAGCATATTAAGGTTAAAGAACTGCGCCTGAAAGATTGGGTTGTCTATTTTGTCATCAATAAACCACTGCCCTGGCCTCCCTTATATTGGATCTACCTGATGCATGCAAAATCAGTATCCCAGAACGTCCTTTCTCATCTAAATATAAGTAGCATGACACACTCAAACTGACCAGGGGTTTGTTACCATACTGCTTATTGAAAGTTTCTAATACATCACACACTAAATTAAGCATTTATTTGTGGGCGTGACCGCTCCGCTGAAAGCTGCTGAAGTACTCTGACACTCGGCCTGATTATCACGCTAAATTTACAAGCTTTCATCAACTTTAATAATTGTGTAAGTTTTTGAAACAAATTTAATTACATTATGAAAGAAAGTAACCAGTTGGATTTCCATCTGTAGCGCCCAAGGCATTTTATATGGTTAATTTTCCGGTTGATTTCATCATTTGTAGCAGATTAGCTACTGTTTCTGCTTAGTATCGATAATTTGAATTATATTTCACGTTTCAGGTCAAATGCAATCAAAATATCACATAAAGCAACAGGCAAAAACTCACACATACATGTACACAGTCATATACCCCTCAAAAAGACATTCTAATAACAGAAGACAGGATGGTCAATGTACTAGTTAGACTTCTTTTGTATTTAAAATTTGCCGTTACTTTCATGCACTTTTTACTTTTTCCAAAAATAATGAAAAGCAATAATATTTCTTAACTGTGTTGCCCAATTGCATTTTACATATCCCTGAATTGTTACACTTTAAAATGACAAAAAAGGTGTGAACTGCTGCAGCGTGAAAAAAAAATCACACAGAGTACCACTTCTATTGTTTACGTGAATTATGATTATTAAAGTGCACATTATCGCACACTGTACAAGGGAAATTTCTACAGTCTATGATATTAATATCACCTACTATCACCTGCTTTCATAGTTTATGTAAAATTTCGGAACATCAGATTTCCAACCATTTTTACAATTTCCATAATTTTTAAGCTTTTACAATTACCATAATTTTTAAGCTTACCTAATGATTTTTTCAGATTTATTACTGTAAAAATCACTTCCAATAAACCTCCCCTTTTGGAAAATGCAACCCACCGGGGCGTTTAATAATTATATACAGTAGATAACATATTTTTAATCAAATCCATGATATGGTTTACAATCAACAGCAACAAAATCCTGTTTTTCAGGCAACCGATTCCAGTTTTCATGTTTTGTTTCCTCACAATGAAATAACATATACATTACATGAACACCTGTTTCTGCAAGCTGTCCACACCTCACATGAGTGAACTTTTAAAATGTACATTAACTCTATTAATGGGGAACACTTGTCTAAACTTGAACTTGAAATCTACAGGATGAAAAACCCATTCATGGTTCCACTGGGGTGCATTACATCTGTATTATCTAGGTGATGAACTCGTATTGAACAGTTTCAAATACATCAGAAATGCAATTCACAAGTCATTGTCTCAACATCTGGAAGTGATACATTTAGGGAACAAACCAAAAATTGATGACCTGCTATAAAATGAAAGTACTTTTGTTACGAGGCTGACCCCCTCCTCTGAAGCGTAAGTGTGTAATGTTGAAAATTCCAACCCAAAAGATCAACTTTCGCCAATATTTTAATTAGTTTTTTACAAACAAACAAGACTTTTTGACCCCCTCCCCATAACTAAAGGACTTTCATGAGGCGCTAATGCCTATGGCGAGGCATTTGGCAGGTTAGCACTGTGTGCGCCTTTGCTTGCGCTACGCACTCGCTGTTCAGGCATCATGATCCAAGAAAACTAAGCAAGTTTCACTCATAGCCTGACAAAACTAAAGAAATAACCTTCCATAAAAAACAGGACATTTCAAGTCAAACGTAATCATTATCTATTCAAACCACTCACAATTTCCTATTCCCCACATACTGCACTACAAACACATTTATTTCACAATATGAAACTGAGCACAAATTTCTTAACAACTTTGCAGACGTTAAAATGGTCACCTCTTATACAGCGTGTCCCATAAAAAAAAACAGGTTCCAGCTTTACATTACGTATTTAAGCCTGAAGATGGCTGAAAACACATTTTAATTAGTTGAAACCCGCTTTTTACGGGACACCCTGTACAGGCAATACTATGTAAATTGCAATTTCAATATGGAGCTTGCTTGTTGTTTTAAAAAAATCAGAAATATTTTTCATGCCAGCTAATTTGCATAAAAAATATTCTAATCAGTTTGTAATTTGAAAAAGGTAGCCAGTAAACTTAACTCTTTAAATGTCGATGACGACTCGATGTTAGGGATAATTACATTCAGACCACCACCTTCCACTTGACATATTACACAACTACCGCAATCAATTTGCCTTCTTTAATTCACATTCATTAAACTTAGATAACACAGTGGCGGCAGGTTTGTGCATATCTGGGTCAAACCTAAGTATAGGTCACCCAACCCCTTAAGGGTGCCCCCTTAAATGAGCAATAACCTGCCATTGAATCTGGTTAGTCAATTTCAACTTGGTGATATAGTACATATCTAATTAGCCATAGAGATGAGGTACATTGATCTCCTTTACATTGGGATTAAATGCTGTCACAAGGAATTTATCATCAATACGCCCATACCTAGCTAGCGGACATATTTCCTCAACGGCAAACATGATAGCAATCCGAATTTAAATTGTTTCGCTTGATTGGTCAGTTTCTTTGATAGTCAAAGGAAAGGCAGCTTTCAACTTCAAATTTGTCAATTTTTTTGTTAATTTTGGTTATTTTCATTAAACTTGGCGCAAAAATCTACTCTGACAAGTGAATAATAATGTTCAAACGTCGTTTTTGCCAGGGTGGAGTTTAAGTTATCTACATCTCTATACACCAACTATTTAACAAAAGGGAGCCATGATTTTGAAGACACACTTGTTTGTAAACACTGTGAAACCTAGAGGTGTGTGTGAAAGCATTAAATTCCAAATGAGCTTGAAATAGCATTTGACACTCCATTGCAAAAATACATTAGCAAACCGATTTCTCCTGGTGATCTTTGGGTGAGGACAAAATTTTCACAGAATGGTATTTTTAACCAATTTCACACCATGATAGCCAACTCTTGTGTGATGTGGCATGAGATGATTCCTTGAAGAGGAGTTTTTCTGTCAGTAATACTGAAGGGCCATGAATTTATAGAAGAGCTGATATCCTTTGAAGTTTTTTTCCTTTGTAAACCCCCCCCCCCCCGACAAAAAATGCAACACAAAAAATTGACAAGAAAGGAGGAAGGCAACGGAGGGTGTAAAGTACTGTTGTTGTTGTTGTTGTTGAATTTCTTGTCAGGCAGTAGCTGACCCCTACTACTGTACATATAAGCCCTACATGTAGCATGTGTAGAAAGCATAAATGATTTCTGAACAAAAATCTACGTTCTATGAAATTAGTGACATTTTCAACCACTTTTTTCTACTAAAAACCCTAGCGGGCATCACCCATTTCATCCGGTTAGCACACATTACACACAACTTTGTTATCATTTCATTGCATTCCATTAGTGCATCAGTGTATAGCTATGAAAGCACCAAAGCAGGTGAAAAATCCAACCAAGTGAATAATACAATATCAGCCACATCGGTAAAAAGATTGGGTTATCCATTAAAAGCTGTACATTAGCTCTAGGCATAGCAGATGACTTACAGAGAATTAACACTCTATCACTGTGTTTATATAGGGTGACAGATAAAGACTGGGCTATTGCATATGCTGAATTAACACTCAAGTTGCCACGGCCATGCCGTACCTTGCCAACAATGATCATGATACTATTCAAATATCCCAGCAGTAGTACCACAAGAGTAGCTTGGAAAGTCCAGGCAGTTATTAGATGTTCTCCTGCCTAAAAAAATACACTACTAAAATTTTTCTGGGCAAACAATTTACTGGTGAAGTGGCCCCTGGTTAATCCAAAGTGGCCCCTGGTTCACTCTATATCTTCACGAACAAGGGAGAACTATTTTTGCCAAAGTGGCCCCTGGTTCAAGCTCTCTTATTTTCACCCTTGTTGCTGATTGACCCATTTACCCAAGTGAAAGTTGGGAAGCTGTCCTGACTATACAAGTTTGTTACTGCCAGGCACTGTCTGGCACTTCACAGCTGCAGCTTTCGGAATGATGCTAATTGGTTTTGGTTTTTGGAGTACCGTATTCGTTCCATTAACCGCCCATGCCACTATAAGCGCCTACCCAGTAACTTTACAACAAGCAAACTGATATTAATCTATTAACTGCCCATGCAAATCTGAATCATAGTCTGAAACATGACATACTGATGGTGATAGATGAATATTTTGGGCCTTTTTTACATCTTGTTGGCCTAAACAATGTAAAAAATAAGCGCCCACCCGAAATGATTTTGTTAAGCACCCTGGGCGGTTAATGGAACGAATAATGGTAACTCTGGTTACAACTTGGTGTTAAGTATGAAAACAGGTTAAGTCTATTATCCATTATTTAGGTGATCTATTTCCTTGAGTTGTTTCAAATGAACACAATACGTTCCTTACTGCTACAGATAGAGCCGTCTTCAAACACCTCAGAAAACTATTACCCAAACAAACCTTGGGCCTGAAAATAAAAAGTAGGCAACACCATTAATAGTAGAAATCCAACACTGCACAAATCAAGGAAATAATCAGGACTGCATCCACAGAGAAACTCTTTTGACACCTCTGGTAACTTGAAATAGAAACTTAAACTGTTTAAGCTAAATTTGTGATGGTGATAGTGAACTTGAGCAAATGGAAAAAGTAACTGTATCTAGATAAGAGTTATTTGGTTTTGATTGCATGTATGGAATACTGTAAGTTTAGACTGAGTGCCGTGATAGGGTGTTATGCCTGATGTATACTCGATTAGATATAGATTGTGTTTTTGCTTACTGTTGCGAACTTGCGATGCTCCTTTTCTATCACAGTATCAGTATTGAAATATGCTCCCATCATGAAATATGTGTCGCTATCTCAAGAAAGGCTTATGATGTTAATACTGATGCATTAGATAATCACTTGAAACAGTCAATGAGATGCTTATAGTTAGTATCAGGCCCGTACGCAAGATTTTAAAAAGTGGACTTTCTTCCCAAAATTTTTGACCAAAAAAGCATAAAAAACCTGAATTGTTTGCTCGCTATGCTCGCAAGGGACTTTTTGTATACTTTTGCACATTTGGGAGGGGGTGACTGCCCCCCTGCGTACAGGCCAGGTTAGCACAGCATTAAATTATTGCAGACAAATGCTGATCATCTTTTCACTTGAGCCACAATGACCTGAAATTCATTTGCACAGTGCAGGTTGTATAAACCTGACTCAGAAAGTATCATCATGTATAAGATAAGAATACTTTACATACATGATGGTATGGTATGTCTAATATCGTAACCGCGATGTGGAAAGTGTACATTGGGCATAATTTGCCGTGGTAATGTACCTGGGAGTCCTCTCAACATTGAAGTACTTGTTTCAACAATCTTTAACCCAGTTTAATCTCACCTGTAGGCTATGACAGAAGTGATGTTTACAAATCTTGGGTTGAAATCAAAGTCTGCACTCTTCACCAAATCTCACTTACATGTACCATGTTTGGATTTTGTTGCTTATCAAGAAAATACAGGAATAAATTTGAACTGTAGTTCATTCAGAAGTTGAATGAACCACAGGCCCAAGTCATGTAGTTGGTATGATATAGATTTTTGTTTGTGTAGGTCTACTTGTATGCAGCACTTCAGCTACAGACCAGCAGCTTCATGGATGTCTTGCTGAATCATGAAGTCACACATTTGAAGCCGCACATCATGAAGTCGCACATATCTGAATCATGAAGTCGCACATCTGAATCATGAAGTCGCACATTTGAAGCCCTGCTCACCCTAATCCTATGAAATGTGTCCATTAATTACAACACCATCAGTCAGATACCTGAAGAAGTCTGGTGGTTCCCCCCAGATGCAACATATATGAGGCATAGTGAGTTACAAATTTAATTTCCAGTATTTTATTTTATGTCACATTAATATGTGGACAATAAGTTGCATGTCAGGACAATCTATTTCGGATACAACTAAAAGAAGACTGTATGCCATTGCAGTTGTTTTATATCATTCAAGCTTAAGTAACAAAGTGAACTCTTTGAATAAGTTCATCAGGACTGTTAGGTATCATACTATTGGTAAATTGTGTTTGCAAGTCCAATAATTTACTCCCGTTTTTAGATGCTTCATCTTCTGATCGGAGTGTTGCTGGTTCATGGCATCACAGATATTGGAACACAATCCAATATCTGTGATGGCATTACTGATGAAGTCTTCCGATCGGAAGATGAAACGGCTAAAAACGTGAGTAAATTATTGGACTTGTAAACACAGTTTACCAATAACACAGTGAACATTCTAAACTCACAGAAGCAATATAACATGTCGGAATAATCCTTGTACCAAGTACCCCATCATGTCCCCAGCCACAAATTTACCCTGAGGATGTATCCCAAGTGTATAGCAATGGATTTCAATGCAATACATCATATTTCTCCCATTTGTTTAATTGTGTCATATAAACAAATACAAAGCCGCAAGAATTTAACTCATCTTGAGTATCACATCACCTCACATAGTGACACACACTGCTCCAAGGAAGTTGAAATTTACAAGAGATTTTAAGTTCAACTTGAGACCAAGTTAAAATTCATTTCTGAAGAAAAATTGTGATTTTTTTAAGTTCAACAAACTGCATCTCAGCCATGACAAAAAAGCTTAATCAAGCAATTAATTAATTAGTAATTTAACTTTCTG
The DNA here is from genome assembly GCF_039555335.1 of Amphiura filiformis. NCBI lineage: Eukaryota > Metazoa > Echinodermata > Ophiuroidea > Amphilepidida > Amphiuridae > Amphiura > Amphiura filiformis. Next base: position 14,236,311 of record NC_092634.1, read on the forward strand.
AAAAAGTGCTTGCTCCTGAGAATAATCAAGTATAAGTTAACAAAGTCATATTGTCGTAACGGCAAACCATCTGTATAAAACCATCCTGTAAATGTTTGTTTGCTCATGAGAAATCTCAGCAAAGAGCCCACGTTGCCTTTCATGGACGGACACCTCAGGGCTCCGACACCGCACTGCCATTTGTACGCCCCTTGTTCACGTTTCTATTTTGAGACATGTTCCTTCGTTAGTGATGAGTTCATTTTGTTTTTGCCACAAGGCATGATGGTGTTGATGGTTTACTGGAATGTTAACGCCTTAGCGAAATCTGTCAATCAGGACTGAAGAGTAACAGTGATAAGATAACGGTGTGTGTGTTTGTGTGCGTTACTTGACTTCTGTAAACACTCATGTGGTCAGGGTATGGTCAGTGTCAGTTTCAAGTATGTTGCAGACCAGGGCAGTAGATACATGTATAAGACCACAAATCGTATTGAACTTTTCACCACCCACCCACATGTACTTGGATAGATCGCGCATCGCCTGATTTTTATCTGATTTTTATACTTGCATGTAGTAACAACACAAGAGAAGGAATACAATTTTAACTTTATTATGCGAGCACTTCAAACTTTCTTTGAAACCTTTACGATTCGGGATTGTGTGACAGCGAGCAGTGAAGCCACAATTTACATTTTTGTACCTAGATTACACCCGGCACATGTTGGCAGTTTATCAGCGCAAAACACCAAACAAAATTATTTGGAAGATGAGAAAAAGTTTAGAAGTACAAAAATAATGTCAAGTTGAACATCATGTGGGTCTAAATGACAATCATGTCAGTACATCCAGATAAATTGACATATCTGTCACCATACTGGCTCCTTCTATGACATTTTATTGGTTTATCAATACTAATCTATAGAATACTTGAGCAATGTTGATTCAGACGACATCACTAAAACCAACTGTCTACTTTATGTCCAGGGTAAAGCACTGAATTGTTATGTCCAGTGGTATTTGTATTGATGTGTTATCAATTGATACATGTCCAGTGAATACTGGTTTCTTGCATTTGTGGAATTTTAAATGACATAAAATTCATTCCTTTAATATTTGCCATGGACATTAAAGTAGTCCTTCAAATGATTTGAACATCAAATCAAAAATAATTTTCTAAAAATTCCTCTGTGCAAGACAATCGCTATCAGTTACGTATAATTATACCACCTGTCACACAACCCATGACCATGATATGCAAAACCACTGAATACATTTGTACAGTTGTACACCAAAGAAACATAAAAATTATGTGATCAATGAAAATTAAAATGGCAGTTTCAATTCTATTAATTAGTGCACTGATGCATATAGGTCATTCAACTATACGTATGAGCTATGTAATTAAATATTGCCCATTAATATTATCCTAATCATTATGTCCCGGATATGATGCTGGGCCGTATTGGTATTTATTTATAAACTAGTTAAAACACAGCCAGATGAGAAGCAATGGTCAAAGCTGGTTCCAACACAAATGAGAAGTTGACAATAAGGGATGAATTTCTCATTAGGTGACAAAAAAATTGTGTTTCGAGAGATTTTTTTAAAAAATTTGGTTAGGACTCTGCCATCTGTATGATGATCTAAGATACTCCAACAATAATGTTCATTCGCTCGCTGCTTGCTTTTTGAGAGGATATTCCCGGGGTGTAGTGGTTTGTGAACAGGGCTAGTTCATAATCAGCAATTTTTTGGCGAATTTTGGGGAGAAATTCAGAACATTTTCAAATGTGCTTGCCAAAATCATCAAATTTTTGCCAGATTTTTCAAGCTTTCAATGATATTTTAGGGTTATTTTAACCCCAGAAAAAAAATCAAACATTAATATTCTAGGTTTACATTCATTTTTGGAACAAAATTGAAAATCAAAAGTAGACGAAACACATACACATGCTGTAAACGTTTAACATGGCCAATAATATTACGGTACCTAGAAATTGCGGTTATATTGCAGCGGTACCTAGAAATCATGGGTTGTATTGCCTAATCACCGTAAATATCCGTGCAGTGGGCTCAACGCATTGTACAAATTAAATAGAGCGATAGAAAGTCAACATTACCAATGCTATGATTATCTTGAACAGACATGGCTGTAGACTAAATATACATGTACGTAGCACCTGTCATAAATACATATTTAGATTGAGAAATTGAATAGGGATATGTAATACTTACACCTTTAAAAAAATGGGCTTCTAGTTCTATGTATGTCATGTGCAGTAAGTAGGTTTATGGGGAACAAAGCTGAAACAAAATTATGGTCATAGCATCTTAGAATTCAGGCCGCTAATTAATTAAGAATGATAACTGAATGAGATGAGCAAATAAATATTTACTTTTTAAATCAAATGAAATGAAGGAAGGAAATAAACTGAACTGAACTGAACTGAACTGAACTGAACTGAAATGAATGAAATGAATGAAATGAATGAATGAATAAACACATAAATGAAGAAATGACTATTATGAAATGAATAAAAGAAAATATGACAGAATTTACCAATGAATGAAAGATAGTTCAAATGAGTAAACGAAAGAATGAATGAGCACCCTACATGTATTAATTGGATTGATTGATTAGTCAATCAATAAAAACCAATATTGATCAGCAAAAAGGCTCACATGTAAAAGTCAGATTTTCGTTAAAATACAAAATTTATCTTGTTAGCTTTTTATCCTGTCAAGTTTGCACTCAATATTATCTCCTCAAATTTGACCTGGAATTGAGCGTTTCATCGTTGATTAATTTCTACCTCCCTTGGGACATTGTGTTGTGTCAAAAACTTGCAAAATGTTGTCAAAATTTGGGTTGGCACTCATCGCTGACACAAAGTTAAGTGGTATGAGGTGACAACACAAATTTGATGGCTTCAAAAGGAAATTAAATCAAAACCAAGCTGAAAGATAGAAATTCTTTGAAAAGTCTAAAATAGATCAAAGGAAAGGCAATTTTAACCCAATGAGAACTACCTGCTGATTGGCCAAAATTAATATTGTGTCCAATTTTGAACCAATCAAGGAGGGTATTAATTTTAATAAGATCATCTGCAAATGCAAGTTGACCATAAATAGTTTAAAGCCTATTCATAATTGGCAATTGAAATGAGCATTTCAAGTTATTAACCAATCAGAAATGCTGTTAGATGACCAGTGGTTAAGAAAGAAAGAAGACATGTGGTAGGCATGGAGAACGTTCAGCAGCATAAGTTTCTGTAATCTTGACCAAAATTAGTTGGAATTGTACAAACTGTGCAGTACTTTGCCCATTATAAATTTATATATTTGCTTTTTTTGTATGTTGAATCACACCAAAATTCTTCCCAACCCTCAAAAATCATTCCAAACCCTCAATCAAATTCAGCTTCTATATATGAAACCAGTATCCAATTGTTAGCAATCAAAGGTTCAGCAGCATCTTAATAATGACTATTGAATCTATAGCTTTGCAACAATTTAGACTGGGATTTTGGGCATAAGGCTGCGATCACATAGAAGTATACGGTATTCGCTATATGAAATACACTCATTCGATCAGGCTGAGTTCACATAGGAGTATACTATGTGAACTCAGCTTGATCGAATGAGCGTATTTCGTATAGCGAATACCGTATACTTCTATGTGATCGCAACCTAATGCAGCTGTCTAATTGTGCACCCGGCCCCTGGGCACCCTTAGCAGAGCATAGAGCTTTGGCTAGCACAAGCATCCCCATCGGCCAGGGCGTTGTACTCGATATTGACTCAAGACAGTCACTGTTGAGTCCTCATTAACTCTTGAAACAAGCTCCTGCATGCAGTAGGGCAGACTGGAACATGGTCCAAGAGTCACCAACCCCTCCTCCCCTCCCCTCCAATGGAAGTCAACAGGGCTTAGCGGGAGAGATGTCAAATTGCAAAATTGAGGCCCTGCTGAGGTCCCCCTCCAAGCGCCTGGGTACCCTGGGGCCAGAGTTACACTTGACTGCTGAATAAGTTCACTATTAAGGTGGTATTGGATGCATTTTCTAGAAATTAGGAAATGCTTTGAGCATGTTTTAAACAGATTAATTGAGTAGGGTAAAGAACACTTATCAATATGCCTTTTGTTTGGAGCAAATTGGACATACGGTTTTCAAAATATATCAATTTATATTTTCTTTGTATCTTATTGTTTTTATCAATAATCAATAAAGTTAATGAGCTTAAAGGACTGGAAAGGCTCATGTAATTTTTGCCAATATTTTGCCATAAATCAATGCATAAATGTTTAGGGTACTTTTATTTTGCATACTTTTACCTTGAAACTTGGTCAAAGTGTTTCTAATATGTTCTAATGGATACTATATAGTGAAGCTGCCCTCTAATTTGCATATTTACATAATTAATGAGCTAAATGCTAATTAATTAAGCATATTGATAAGTGTGCTTTGCTCTACTCAATTAATCTGTTTAAAACATGCTTAGAGCACTTTCATAATGCCTCCAATACCACCTTAAAACAATTAGCCAGATCCGTGCCCTAACATACAATGTGAAGACTAATACTTGGTAGGGCATGTAACAGCAAGGTTGATAACTCCCACCATGCTAGCATTTCACAACCCTGCATTCATGTATAATTCAATGTATTAACTGTAAAACAAAACCTGTGTTCATTTCCATAAAAAAAAGCCACTGAAATTTGACCTCCTTTTCTTTTATTCTCTTACATTTAGTCCAGAAAGGGAGACTTTTAAAAGGGCTACGAAGCCCTGTGAACTTCAACTGAGATCTGGAAGGTTGCATTATAAAGCACAGTCCGATTTTTTTCAATTTTTTTTTTCAGTCGAAATCATCAATAACATAGCACTACTTTTGGGCTATATCACTTTAGTCACAGATATCCAGAGAGGTTGCGTCAAATCTCGCTTCAGCCCTTCGGGCTGTCCTTGCACACGCTAAGTCTGTGAGGTCCACAAGACTGCAGCTAGCTTTTTTACTCTATTCTATTTATTTAAAAATTATGTGACATATGATCAAAAAGTAATTTTAATGGTGGAGTGTAGCATTCCATGTGTAGATTTGACATGTTTCTGATGTACTTGAAATATAATAGATGTTTGTACTTTGTACCTCCGGTTTGTACCACTCCCTTTCGGAGGAGGGGCACAAATTTACATCATTCCAACCATTTATATCATAGCACATAAAATGTGATTGAATGTACATGTATGACCACAAAGCCATATTCATAATCACTATGAGCACTATCTATCTCATTTACAACCAACATATTCAGTACAAAAATATTGGTTGTTAAGATACGTTCAAATATATTACATAAATACATATGACATGATCAAGGGGAATGAGTCACATGTCAGCAATTTTCAATTAGAACTAGAAGTTTTTTACATCATTTTCTGGCAGTTTATGAATGCTACATTTTGATTCAAACCCCTGGACATCTGGTTACCGAGTTAGGAGCAATTTATCAATGGCTACAAACAATATAAAACAAAAGAATTAGAACACAGTTTTTGCAACATCCCAACTCATTCCTCTTGATCATGTCACATATAAAAAGGCCCCAACCCCCTACAAAATTGATAATTTATAAATGCAATAATTTATAGTATGGTAATATTTTGCTAACATTTGTATTGTTTTGTTTTACTTTGATTTATAATTGCCTTTTATTTGCTCTGTTATATTTGATTTGTTCAGTGTCAGAACCATTAGCTCCAAATACCCCATCCATCCAGGCATACATGTCTGCATCTTAGCTATGACTATTAGATTTCATTTGATAGTCAATTGCATTTTAATGAATCTATTCATAGGTCAATTCATTAAAACAAGCTCTAATTTCATTCAGTCAGTGATATCACTATGGACCACAATGGCCTCATCCTAATGGCATAGTTCAATAACCTCAATTAAACAACCATAGTGCAAAATTTGACCTCAAGTTACAGAGTATGAGTTTTTGTCCCCAAATTTTCAAAGGTCATTCAATGAATGTACAAATGTATTGGATTAAAGAACTGTGCCCTGATGGGTGAGCATGTTGTGGATCCTAGTGTATAGAATAGAAACAAGTCTTGATTTGTGCCCGGGGTGGGGGGCACTTCCATGACAGATATGCATCATGTGCCTCGGGATAGACCCCCTTTTTCAAACCGGCTTGTACCCAATGACCCCCTTTTTGTGTTATGGTCCTACCTATTACCCAATGACCCCCTTTAAAAAAATTCATGTACTTAATGACCCCCTTTTTCTATTTCCTGCTATACCCAATGACCCCCTTTTAATTCCCAAATTTAGGTGGTATTTGTGTTCTCCTCCAGAAATAATGAGATTTTTCACATTTCCAAGGTGGCCAAGTTGTTTTTACGCAGTTTGGCATTTATTTATGTGTACTTAATGATACTCTTTTGGCGGGTCTTTTGGCAATCCTGTACTCAATGACTCCCATTTTACTTTTTGTTACCCCAATGACCATCCTTTTTCAAAGTTTCATACCGAATGGCCCCATTTTTATTCAGGTTGTGTACTGAATGACCCCATATTTTTGTAATTGTACATTTGACCTGAATGCCCCCTACTTTTAACATGGCGAGGCACATCCCTGCCATTTCAGATAGGGAGTGCCCCCCCCCGGATTTGTGTCCTTCAAAATGAAATACAGATTGGGATCTAGAAACAATATACATGTTTGTATATATGGATATCAATACAATCTATTGCCACTGGAAATTCTACAGAAAGCCCATGTTCACTATTTGATCTGCATTGAAACAGATTAAACACTGGACAATGGTCAGGATTAATAATAGCCTCAGAATTCTGTGCGAATGCATTCATTTCCAACAATTGGCATGATTTAGCAAAGTGGTGGACTCTGTCCAAATGTTTTTATTACCAAGTTTGTTCTCATATTATTAGTGGAAGCCTTTTCGATGGTGGTTATGGCTCATAAAATGAAGCACACTGTGAAAAGATCTATAAGTTCAATTATCAAAAGAAGCAGAAGAACTGATAGTCTTGGTACTCATCATTCTTAGTATCTGCCATAGAATGGTCACTCTGTCTACAAAGGTTTTATGTGACCCAGGCCTTCATAACAAGTACATGCAGTCATGGGTGAAAAACACTGGCCCTGCCATTCTGTGCTATCACTATCATTATATCGTTTTACTGGGCCTACGTGTAGGTCTACCTGTATACCTCATAAGGATATTATTTCAAAACAGGGATCCTGTTCAAAACAAGTAGTCATGGGAAAAACACTTCCCCTGCTATCACTTAAATCAACCAACATTACTACAATGTACTGTCATATTATTTCCGATAAAAAACAAAATAATTAAAACAAATCTGCTGTCGTGTTTTGAGTGAAAGCTTAAGCGATTCACATGTTGTGAATCAGTTAGAATTTCCATTGACTGTCTTGACCCCGTAGTTGTCACAAAATGGATGTGGTTAAATGCTAACTCATTTACTGATTGTTCTCTATGTTGCGAAAATATTAATTTAAGCATGATACAAGTTCAGAAAATATCAATAAATTTTATTTCATGCTAAGTATATTGAATTATCTAAAGCTTGATTATGATTTGAAATTTGCATCCATACGGATGGAAGGCATTGATGTAGCTTGCCGAACAGGACATCCCGCCCACCAAAAATTGTGTCCTGGACACAAGGATCTTGACAGTTGCGCCTAATAGCGGGAGCCTTGTTATCTACTATAGTAGATATTTCCAATGTCTATGAGAAGAGTTATTACAGACAGGGGCTGGTGTAGTGAAAGTATATCACAGCTGGTTGAGATTCATTACTCATTCCGTAATCAGCCGGCCGGCCAGTCATTTATTCATTAATCACCAACACTAACCAGCCACTACTAAATCCTCTTTATGTCATATTTTGCAATATTCATGAGTTCAGCGGCCCATATCACACTGGCTTGAATGAGATATCCCTACGGTTTAATTAATATTTTTCCAGCAGTCCAAAGAGTTTCTACAGTCTGTATAATTCCGTAGTATAACATAGTATTTTCTAGCACTAGTAGTAGTAGTAGTGATGTATATCTACTTATTATTAATCTGTAAAAATATGTCTACAGAAATAAACTGATACTGGAATCTAACTATATTATATGACCCACTACATGTATTAATACCGGGAAACAGTAGAATTTTTTGAATACCGACATTTTAATGATGCTGATGCATAACAGCAAAATGATGTTACAAATCTTACAAATGACATCAACATTTTAATAGCTTGATCACAATTTGCACTTACTATGAATCATTTTGTAAATGATAACCTCAGTAATTACAACTCACATTTTCTATATTGTTTTCCGAGAAATAGACCAATTAGACTTGTAGTCAATTAGAATAGTTTTCCACTAAAGATCAGAGTGAGGTTAATGTTATTTCATCTATCTACTAACAGTTGAAATATTGTAGTAATTTTTATACAGGAATGTCGTCGATATAATGTGACAAGATCAAAGGGAATGAGTCACATGTCGGCAATTTTCTATTAGAAGTTTTTTACATCATTTTCTGGCAGTTTACGAATGCTATATTTTGATGCAAACCCCATCAAAATTAGACATCTGATTACCGAGTTATGAGCAATTTATCAATGGCTGAAAACAGTATAAAACAAAAGAATTTGAACACTGTTTTTGCCAATATCTCAATAACAATATTAGCGACATCCGACTCATTCCCCTTGATCATATGTCACATTTGAAAGTGATATCAAAATGAGCATACAAATTCACCCATCTGTGGAATCCTTTGATTTTCTTATTTGGCATTTAACTAAGTTGCAAGATATTGTCACGTATTTGGTGTTCATGTGTACTAAGCTAAATATAATTAATCCTATTCATCAAATCATTGTGCTGAACATTATAATATATATGAAAATTTAAAATATGAAAAATTAAAATATGATGTTCATAATGAAAAGAAACCAAATGTTTTGAAGTGAGACAGGATATAGTGGAAATCCTCTTCCTAAAGTACTAATCTGGACTAACAGGCTGGAATCTGGATATGATTGATCACATGTATGCACATCATCAATCTAAATAGACACAAATTGCTGTATAATATTTAAAGGAAAGCTTTCCATTTCATCTAAGTTTCATCTAACATTCCTACAGGACTATGACCAAAATATAAATAAATCAAATTAATTGATAAGTTTTTGTTTTTTTAACCAGGATGTGAACGATCTTTTCCTTTTTTATTTGTTTCATTTTGTAAGTACATGTACATTGTATCACAGATTATGTAGTGTGTGACTGGTTTTATGGTCAAATATGCTTCAAATCCTGATGTCTACATTTGTACAGTCAAATCAGTTACAAGTACTGTAGATTATGAATTATAATTGGAAAACTATAGATTGGTTGTCAATGAAATTATTAATTTTATTTGACATAATATTTTTAAAATATATGCATTTCTCAAATACACCGGTAGGCACCTCATGCATGTTTCTGGAATTCTCAAATAAAAAGAAATGCAGTAAAATTGCTGCATAAAACAAATTGCCTGCATGTATCATGCTCAGGGAAGCGGTTACCCACTATCATGTATGCTTTTCAACTAAATGAGAAAATATCCCTTTAAAGGTGGAGAGGGCATTTGGAAATGATTGATCATACATCATCATCCACTAAATTATATTATGACATTCACATCCTAACACTTCTTGCTTTTTTTCCCTCATCCATCTTCAATTTCTTCATTATCTAAAGGCGAATGCTAGAATGCCGTAAGTACGTATGCATTACATCGCCTCATTCACCTGATGACAATGTGAATAATGTGCTGATCTGATCGAGCCAGGCCAAAGGTAGCAAGTGTGAAAGATTAAAATAGGGACTGAAAAAAACCCCTAAAACTGAAGACAAAATTGACATTAGGCTGCACAAAACTAATGTTTTAATTCTCATCTCTCTAGGATTTTCAGGAATTGACTTGTGTGGGAGGTAGTGCAAAATTGGCCTTGCTGGCAGTTGTAAACACTTTTCGACGCATTCTTGGAAAATGGTTCGGTACTGTACATGCTCTGAAGGGCAGAATGCTACAAAAACATCATTAAAATTAAAGCGATTCATGTTGCTTTTTTTAAAACTCTTTTTATTAATATATTGCTTGAGCTTTAAAATAATTTTATACAACGTTAAGCTTACAACTTTGTAAACAAGAAGTACATTTGGATCAGTAAGAATTCAGCAATACTATATCATGCTTGCCTACTGGGCAAGTTGGAGAACCCACTTTTCAAAATTGCTGTCACTGGTTTGGTCAGATCATACTGCATCACATTGCATTAGATTTGTGTAATGTGTGTCACCCATTGCTCCTCCTGTGTGCTGTCCAATCACTCAATTTGCCCTATATAGTATCACCCAAGGGTGAGAAACCAGGCCTCAACAGGAAATTTACCCAATTTTAAACCTAAATTTGATTTCATTGAGCATCAAAAAAGGAGCATAATAACAAACAGTGACAAAGAGCACTCCCAGTGAACACTATGTAGGTTTGAACATTACCAAAGGGACATTCAGCAACTATCTTGCTAAAATTATGGTGACAGCAGTATTATTATGACCTGCAGTAGCCTAGAAAGGCTGGATGGTCTCTGAGAAATGTTACTAAATTATTGGTTACCCCGGCACTTTTATCCTGGACTGTTCATTCTGGTACACACGATAAAGTTCAATTGAGTCTGAAACATGTAGGCCCCTATAATTTTGTACATTTGTACCAAAACAGCTGTGTTGGTTGTGGGCAGTGAAAATTTGGGTTTTCTTAATTTATAATACCAATAGTGGAAGCAAAAATGCAATTCTCACTACAGGATTTATTTTCCTTCATTTCAGGTATACAGATATGCATGATCATACATGTGTTTCCTAGGTCCTACCAAGTATCTTTGGTCCTACATAACTGTACTTACTGGTTATATAATCTGATCAATTGTTATCTTAGACAACCATATGGTGCAAAGAAAAATACTAAAGGTAAAACTACAGGCTTTGACTAGATAATTACATTCTTTTAAACTGCGTTAAATGTACATGTAACAATAAATTGCAATTTACATGTTTATATGTACCAGGTACCAGTACACAAGTTTTATGTTTGGTTGTGGTGTGTGCATGAATATGAAATTGCAACACTTATGATTTTATTCACTCTATCCATCAAACTGGCCCTTTTCAAGATGACATTCAGTGCAGATTGTTCTTTGGTGAAATACAGCTCCCTGATCACATAGTGTAAATTCACGTGTTCCCAGAATGCATTGCAATTAAAACTGACATTGAACTAGAATATTACACTACATCATGCACATGCAGGTAAACACATAACCTTGCAATTCTTACCACAGATCCTGGATCTGTATTCTTACTAGAACTCAGAAGGCCTATAGGGTGGTTATTGCCTCATTGAAATTGTTGATAGAACACAGACCTAGGCCTAACTTTTAACTAATGTCAAACCTGATTAGGCACTTGAAACTTGATTCTGAGTTTAGCGTCCACCGCAAGCGTTATGAATTTTGTGCAGCGTTTGAGATGTAAAATCTGAAAATAATTCATTATTTTGCAAATTACTACTAAACCAGAAAGAAAATTTGTTCTTCAAAATTTTTAAACCCTTTTTTTTTTTGTATTTGAACCCTTCAAAAACTATAGAAAGCATGAGAACTATTAGATGAATCCATCTAAATATTTTAGCATTAAAAATATACAGGTTTTTGACCTTTGCTCTATCCAATTATTTCAATTATACCTTTGGGATACCAGGGTAGACTAGAATTTTAGAAAAGAAATCAACCTAGCCAAAATGATTTTACCAGATGGACACTGTTGATGTTGTAAATAATTTAACTAGGAAAGACCTAGTTTTGACAAATTGGTGCCAAAATGTATTTCATATTATGTTCTGCATGATTGTTATTTTTGTATAAAATGAGTCAATCCCCACCCCCCCCCCATTTCCCCCTATCCTCAAATGTATACAGAGAGGTTAGTACAAATTGGAGTGAAGAAGACTGGCGTGGTATACTTTGAATACATTTAGTTTGTTTTAAAACTTGAAAAAGAAAAAGCATGATAAAATTTTATACTTTTATCAATGTTTATGTGTGTTTGTGACATTATATTGCGACTGGCGATACCCAATTAGAATGAACAAAAGCGCATAAGCATTGGTAAAAGGCCGCTGATAATGAAACCTTGAAAATAATGAATAATGAATAATGAAATTGTTGCCTCATTATGAGCTGAAAAAAATGGGACGCTAAACTCAACATCAAGTTTCATTAGCCTTATACAGTCAAAATAAATTGTTTTAATTTGGCAAATATGAAAGATCACTTGCTAATTATAGATTCTACAATGAAGCATGATGGGAAGGGTTGATATTGTATTATGCCCTGATCAGAGTTCATCCATCACTATCAGTTAAGATCCACTCTGTCAACAACTTTATATAACCACTTGTCTCTATTCATATCTAAACTATTTGTGTTTGGTTTGTTTCAAATTACACCATACATTTGATCAAGCTTTACAAGGGCACATATTACCACATACATTTGATAAGCTATAAGTAGGCATGTCCACTAAAAATTGAAGTACTTTTAAATTGATTCAGACCTAACTTATTGGATGGGAATTGATGAAAGAAACATTTTGGCGTTTAAATAATCTTAATTGGACGTTTCATTCCAGAGATATGGCCTTTCGAGTGTCCCGGTTTTATATAGGGCTGCTAGAACATGTTAAAAAGTTAAAGTTCAAAAAGGAATACTAACAGAAAGTGCAACTTTAAGGTACTTTTTCTTAATGTATTTATTAACTATCTTATCTGGAACATTATATTTGCTTATAACAACATGAAAATAAGATCATCCTGAAAATTTAATCGATTTTGTTGACATACAACAAAAATATAAGACCTCAAAACCCATGGTTTGTTTGGTGAAACCTCAAGCATGATCATAGATGGCCGCCATGGAAAATATCTCCATAGAGGAGATGAACAATAAGTGCATTATTTCAAATGAAAAGCGGTAGTCTTAAACATTGTTCAATCTTTTAAGGTCAGCACATTTTATCTTCAAAAATTATTATATTTCATCATGGCATAAGTTTGGTAACATTAATCACTACCAATTTTGAGAAATTTGCTCCAACTCAAAAGTTATCTTTACTACATTGAGCAATACACTGTGTGTGCATGGAAGCCATGATGGTCCCCGGTTTTTATACTCCCTATGAAATGGACATGGTAGTGAGAAGTGCATGGGGAAGTGCATGATTTGAGATGGGCATGTAGGCTTAAACATTCTTAAATTTCTTAACATCCTACACATTTTGTCTTCATAAATAGTTAAATTTTATGAGTATGTAAGTTTGCTTGTCTGATTCACTCCAAATTGGGAGATAATTGCGTTTGAACACCTGATGCACGGAATGGTGTCACTTCAACCTGTTGTAGTTCTCATCTCATTAAATTTTTCATTAAAAAAAGTTGATCTCTTCATGCAGGAAGGTCCTCTCTATTTACTGACCAAACAGGCAAAAGTTTGGTTAATGTTTTCTGGTGGAATCAGGAATTTCTTGAAACACCCTGATATAGGCCTACATTTGGATCAAAACAAGAGTATGTACGCCATTTAACAGGCCTGGGATTTCTTGTATCGATCAGTTTCTTCATAGACAATACGTGTGTGAGTGCACGCACACAGTAAATGAAAAATCGTTCTAGTGGAAACTGTATTGAGAGTGGGCATCCCTACTATAAGGAAAAAAAAGCTTAAATCCATGGACAATACACATTTAATTTTTTCTAGGTTTTTCCTAATGGTATCTTTTAAATATTAAATTGACATTATTATCCAAGGATCAATAGCACATTACATTGTACATGATATTTCCTTCAAACAAGGTCAATATTTTAATAGTCAAATGAATTTTGCTGAGTTTATCACAGATAATGAATTAGAAAACAATTTTGAGTCAAATTCAGTGGCAGGGTCCGGTTATTTTATTTTTAATCACAACTTCTATCAAAATATCCACTTTGTTGTCAGGGAAAAAAATAACCGGAGACACTGAAGGCAATTGACTTGGGTGCCCCATCCCTCTGCCTTGGTGCCCATCATAAATAATGTATAACTTTGGATGTATTCTTTAGCATGTGATTGTCTTGGTGCCCTAGCAGCCCTTTTTAATAGCAGAATTGGCCTGGCTGCCCTTGCATATTTCCCGGCTGTGTTGTAATATTATGCTTTTGGTGGCAAATGTGTACACCCCCACACATAATACTAGTAATACTTTGCTTGAGGCTTAAACTTACTAAAAAAACTAATTATTATCATGCATCATTTGATTCATTTGTAGCAAGAGTGTGAATCTGTTTGATGTGGGTAAAATATGAAAAATAATCCTCTTATGAGATTATGATCAGTAAGTATGAGTCATTTGTGAATTAAAATCATTTCATTTTTTTTAAATTTTTCTTCAAAAGGGATAATGCTTTTTAAAAATAATATAGGCAGAACCTGTGTAATGTACAGAAATTGAAAAAAAAAGTGAGCCACATATTATTACTTAATTGCCCGGGTTAATTACTAACTTACATTTTGATCACATCACATGTATGTAATTCTGAATTCCCATTCGATTTATCATTGTCCACCTATGAGCAGGTATAGTACATTTATAGCCCCCATTTTAAATACATGTATGTATGCCTACATTATACAGTTAATTGATTCATTCTGGCCCCAGTTGGAAAACATGTTATTTGACAAGTGAATCAATAATTTTGAATACAATTCAAAAGTTTCAATTTATTGAGCAATGGAAGATGAAATAAAGTTAACTCCCCCATGTTCGTTGTATTGATCTGAATTGAGTGATAACTTTTAAAAGCATACACCCAGTGTTGCCACGGCATACATTCAAACTTACAATTATTAGGCTACACAGTACACACAGTGTCAAATCTGAACTATCCTGATGCTTTTTTTTCAATACTGAGGGCAATGCAAGGTAACTCTATGACCCTGTTACTCTCCATCATTGGGTTAACATAAATGTGTAATGAGGTACAATGTACAGTTTTTGTACACCCACCACATTTAAATTGGTATCTCCACTTTCAGATCTTTCTCATTGGCACTCTTTTTTATAGCATTAGCCGTCCCCCTCCCATTAGCCAATATACCACTGAGACACTGAGAGAAATAAGGGCTCATATCGAAATTCCCTTACACAGGAAGGTGTGCGCCATCCTGCAGCTTTCCTGTGCTAGCCTTCTTTTGTTAAAATCCTGGGCAGGGTGTATCACTGATGCATATAATTATGACCGAGCTTTCCTGAGGCACGCGCTTAGCGAGGGGAATACTGCCTTCTTTCTGTGTGAAAACGTGGTAGGGTATTTCAATATGAGCCCTTTAAAAGGACAATCAGTGGGTAGGGGAATAACTGCAGATCACCCCATGTGATTTAGAGGGTGAGAAAAGGGATGAAAGGAGAAAATGAGGAGAGGGAGACAAAGAGAAAAGAACCTGGGAGAGAGGGTGAAAAGGAAGGAAGGAAGAGAGTGAGTAAGGGGCTTGGACCACCCAAAACTCAAACCCAATGTTCAGTTTTCTTTGAAAAAGAATGCAACTTTGTCATCCATTTTCACATACTAAATATAAGTAGTATTACTACTACTACAATGTACAATACATTCCATAGCACATTGGAGCAATTAAGGTTTAAGGGCATTGGACCTTGACCATTGTCCAAAATATGTTTATGAAATTTTAAAAGCTTTATTGATCTCTTCCTAGTGTGGAGTCAGTAAGCCATTCAATTGATAATAACTACACAAAAATAAAGGTTACTCCAAACAAATGTGGAACATAGGCCTATTATAATATCAAAGTGGTATTTCTTGATTTCAATGACAAAAATAAAGGTTACGTACTCCAAACAAATGTGGAACATATTATATTCCATGTGTACATGTGATTTTGAATGACCACACAATCAAAACATATGTGGGATGCTTGTTTTTGCAGCACTTCGCTTTGTTAAGTTGTTTTTTTGCAGTATTGGGGAGTTATTTTTTGTAGTATTGGGGAGTTTTAGGGTTAAAAAGATTTTACCAAGGGGCTGCTAAATTAGTTCATAAATCTTAAGAATTAAACTTTGTTGCAGGGTAATGAATTTGATCTCATTTGAAAGCAGGCCTCGAAATAAGGAGGGGCCAAGGGCCCTCGGCCCCGAAAATCAATGAGGGCCCGCAAAAGATACATCCGGTAGGCCCAAATGGCCCGCAAAAAAATTACCATTTTCTCACTTTTTTGTGGAGTTTCATAGGTTAAAACCAATGGCCCAAATTGGGAGGATGGCCTCAGAAATTCTGGCTTATTTCGAGGCCTGTTTGAAAGCTTGTTCCTTCACAATCACAACATAAAAATAGTAGATTTTGGCATTAATATTGTACCTATGGACAGGACATCCTGCAGAACAGGCCTACTTCCTTGAATTATACTAGGTACTTCCAGAACTACAGGGTCATCATGGAATTCATCCTGATGAAGCTGAAAACTCAAATAACAATTTATCAATACCGGTATACAGTTGCTGTGAATGGTGATGAAGTCCTTGATACTCAACAGCAGCAAAATGGTCCTTTGAGTTTAAGGATGGAATGAGCATCCATGAAGATCATCCAAGATTCAAAGATCTGATGACTTCACCACCGATGATATGCGTGCTGGTACAAAGGCATTGATAATGAATAAGAACCAAACAAGAAAGATGAGATAGCCACAAAATATGACATATCTAGATGGAAGTGCAGGAGGTCCCTGATCCCATAATGTTTATGCACAAAATTGATACCAGTTGAAAAAATCAGGTCTACACCTAGTAAGGACAGAGACAAGTTTTAGCCACAATTGGCTGAAGGTGATGAGACATGCATTAATCACTGGAATTATGAATCCATTCAGTGGAAGCACCTGGATCTCAAACCCCTATTAATTAAAGAATATTGTTACTAGGTCAAGATCAATGCGCTGTACATGGGACAATATTTGCGAAGGCAACAGACCTCATTACCTTCAACTGTTGCATTGAAGAATGGCAAATTGAAGGTTGGAAATGACTTGCGTACATATCTACTGCAATTGCAAAACAATGTGTGCGTTTAACGGTACATGCGTTTAATGGTACCATCCCTGCAATCATAGACATATCATATTGATGGCAAATCATCAAGTGAAGGTTGGTGGCAGGAGTGGGACTGACTGTTCTTTGATTACTGTAGGCCCTGTACCAAATTTTCTCAGTTTGTCAAGCTGCCATTCACAACCAAAGCAACCATACAAATTTTCATAAATTAAATGTTTCCCCTCAGCACAGATTTGCCTTGCCCCCCTCCCTACCCTTCAGTTAAAAAAAGTCCAGGCTAGCCTACACTACCGTCTAGACTAACTTGAAAGTCAAATTATGTGGGGTAAATTCTTTAAAATCAAACTCACTAGCATTAGCAGAGCCACAGTAAGTACAAATGTAGATGCTGTAATGCTATATACACGTACTAAATACTACACTGTTTTACAGTGTGACTGATGTATGCAGCACCAGTAACTAGTGCAGTACACACTGAACTGCTGTGGTTTCGGATCAGTGATGCGATGTAAACATCTCACACGTACTCAACTTTTACCACCACACTATCCACAATATTCCACCCTCGATTTACACCAAACTTGCCAAATCAATCCCGAAGACAATATTCGACATAAATATTTCGTGAAAATAGATGTCATTGCTGCTTACCTGATGTAATTGAATCCTTATGTCCGGGCTCTAGGCCACCGGCCTTGAATACGTCCGCCATCTTCGCTTGCTACTTGGTGTATAAATAATTGATTGATCACTTATCGATACGACCATATCGTAGGGATTCATGATCCTCCCAGAATAGCAACAGAGGGCAGTATGATACAATTTTGTGAGCGCTAGAGCTGAACTTTTAATAAATCAATGCTGAAGAAAGCTTAGCCCTACACATAACAAAACTCTAGGATAATCATAAAACTGTCTCCGAAGTCAAAAATAAAAATAAAACAACAACAACCTGAAACAAGTAGAGTCTTTTAAAAAGACACAGTTCACCACCAGGTGGTATGCGCCGAGCATTCTCTAAATTCAGTAAATTTCCATCGTCAACCGTGTAATTGAATGGGATTATTTTGAAATTTTAAAATGCTTGAAATATCACAAACAAATAGGCCTATGTTAATAAATAACATAAATACAAGCTAAAACCGTTGGGGTTCGCTAATGAACCCCACAAAACTAATTTCTTGAAGTATAGTGAATCAAGCACCTTTTGCTTTTGGCGACAGAATAAGTTAATAAAATTTAGGCCTACAAATGCGCGCGAAGCGCACGAAAAATTTAGCCATATTGAAGCTAAATTGATGAAATATGGTGCAAGAGTGGAATAAATTCGTGCGAAGCTTGAAAAAATTGCACTTTGGGGCTAAAATCAGTGGCCAAATATGAGGTTAATTTGGTCAGAAACCCACATACAGGCGTCAACATTGGGGGGGGTGATTGTATGATTTGTTCCAACTTTCCATTTTCATATCAAACCTACTCTGCACTGATCTTACAATAAATTAGTGATTTGAGGCATAAATGATACCTACATCATGACTCTGGCTTATAACTCTCCAGCAAGAAACGACTCATTGAAATACAAACTTTCAAATCTTTTATTTATTTATTAGGCCTACATTTGGCAAAAAGCACAGGCAATACCCAATAGTGCTCAAAGAGCACTAAATTAAAGGGAAGCCCTACATACAAAGTGAACAAAAAATTAACTGAAAAGCAAAAACAAGATAAAACAGACAATTATTGGAGTGCTTTAACTGCAGCCTTGAAAGCGGACAAGGTGGGACAACAGACAACAGTTTCCGGTAGCTTATTCCATAACATAGGATTAAGGTGGAAGAAACTTCTTAAAGTGTGAGGCGGCTGAAAGGTGGGTAGAGAGCGCGTGGTTACAACTTGAGTTGGAACGTGAATGAGGTGTGAATACATTAGGAGCAGATGAAAGGCCGGCAAGAATTTTGAATACATGGCGCACCGTAAAGGAATCGCGACGGTTAGTTTGGGAAAGGAGGCTGTCATGATCCAGGTCCCCAGATTGTAATATGACCCGGCAGGCAAACCTCTGAACAGATTCCAGGCGGTTGGTTTGGGTTTTGGTGAGTGGGTGCCAGGTTGAGCTGCTGTACTCAAGAGCTGGACATGGATGGACCAGAGAGAGAAGTATACAGGGTGCGACGAAGGTGCCCGGCGAAGGTGTTGAGGAGCAAGGTGGAAGTTCCTGTGTATCATGCCAATCATCCGACGAGCCTTCTTACAAAGGACATCAATGTGGATGTTCCAATTTAATTTAAAATGTGAATGCCAAGGAAGATGATGTCTGTCACTTTCTCAATAGGTTGGTTGTTAAGTTGTAAAAGAAGGTCCGGATAGGGATTAATTTTGGTGGAGATGATCATGGCTTTGGTTTTCTTAGCATTGGCTTGAAATAGATTGCAAGAAAACCAAACGGAGAATTTGGTCACGATGGTTGCTGATTGGCTTGTACAATGTAGTGTCATCTGCATAATAATTTGCTACCTGCAGAAAATGGGATGAGAGATATGTTGTTGATAAAAAGCAAGAAAAGAAGGGGCCCCAGGACAGACCCCTGCATGGGGAATCCCAGAAACAACGGTAATAAGACGAGAGGAACACCCATGGACAGCAACACACTGGTATCTGTCTGTAAGGTGAGAACTAATTCATGACAGCAGTTGACCAGATATGCCAAAAGCACTAAGTTTTTGAAGCAAAAGTCTGTGTGGAACTTTATCAAAGGCTTTCGCCAGATCGAAAAGGGCAACCATAACATCTTTGCGGCCTTCAATGGCATTGTGCCACAAGATGGCTGTAAGAAGGGCATCAGTGGTAGATGAATTTGGAAGGAATCAAAATTGCCTCTCAGTGAGCAGATTGAATTCTTGAAGGTGGGAGAGAATGTGTTTATGAATAACTTTCTCTAAAATCTTGGAAATAATGGGCAGAGAGAGAAAATAGGAATAACGCAACATATTTTCCAAGCAGAAGGGACCCTGCCCGAAGACAAGGAAAGATTGAAAATATAGGTAAGAATTGGAGAGACGGTGATGGCAGTACCTTTAAGCATGGCACCCGAGATACCATCGATACCAGCAGCAGAGGAAGATTTCCGGAGAAGGATGAGATCAAATACGTCCTAAACAGTACAAACTACACTGGAAAGATTCCCAGGAGGATGGTAAATACTGACACTATCATATACCTTTTGAAATTCAATAATTCCATGCAGATAATAACATTGGCCAAGATCCAATTAAGATAAGCAAACATTACTGGGTATATAACAGGAACTAAATTTCGTCAGTTGGAAGTTATTGAGTAAATCGCCTGTATCAAAATATGCAGTGTATTTTTCATATATGCAGTAATATGCACAGCCTTATCACAAAATAAACAATAGCATTGACCTTACCCACCAATCAGTAAAGCCTATTATAATCATGTGATGGCTCAATCCAATAGTAAACATGCTTAGAAAAAAGGCAAAATAGTCCTGGCTGCCATTGTCTCAATACAAGATAAGATGTGCTGAAAAGTCCTTGTCATGTAGGGCAGGATTAGATAAAGGGTTGAGATGAGATGTGGTGTATCAAAATGATTGGTACCGGGCTATGTGACATTTTCAAAAATATATCAAAAATATAAAATTGGTAATTAATACAGTTTTTGTACTATGGATAGAAAGGGGCATATGTTAACTTATTGATCAAATAATCTG
Organism: Amphiura filiformis; assembly: GCF_039555335.1. Classification (NCBI taxonomy): domain Eukaryota; kingdom Metazoa; phylum Echinodermata; class Ophiuroidea; order Amphilepidida; family Amphiuridae; genus Amphiura; species Amphiura filiformis. The sequence continues at coordinate 14,257,298 of NC_092634.1, forward strand.
AAGTTGATAGGTTGATTCATCTGAGAGCTATCGTCATTTAAACGAAGATCGGCGTAATCATGGTTTTACTTACACAACACAAGATGAGTAGGTTCACTGCTTGAACCATTTATTGCATACATGCTCTTCAATATCTCAACTCAGTCTACAGAACATAAAATTGCTTTACACATGCTTTTAAAAAGATAGTTCCTGAAGTCCCTGCCTTACGACTCTGGCAGTGTGAGCACTATCTTGAAAGAACTTTTAAGTTAAAACACCTGAGATGGATCCATTCTATAACTACCCATATCAAATTTTAAAGCATTGCAAGTTATCATGTTATAGCATGTTTGCATGGGATACGCCTTGCTCTTGGAAACTAAATAGCTACATAGCTTCGCGTCAACCAGTGATTCTTAACTATGAATGCACACTGAAGTGTGGAATACTGTGGGGCCATTCCAATAACTTTTACCAGGTCTAAACTCTAACCTACACCGTCTAGTCTATAGCCATTCTGCCACACCCATCTAGTAATCTCAATACTACAATTTAAATTACCGCCTTGGAAGGTGTTGATACACATACTTCTTTCACCCCATCTAAATCATTCAAGTCAATAATATTACTCAATAAAACAATAAATATTGATTAGAACATTTATATACGTTATGAATGAAGAAATAGTCAAGGAAAATATAAAACATTTCCATGATTTTTAACATGTCATTCTCACAAGGTATTTGCAGTAAAATAGAGCTTTGAAAATGATGCGCTACTGATCCAACGTTACGATGAAAAGTGTGAAAACACCTACTTTCATTTAGAATCATGTAACTTCTGAACAGAATGAGCTATTTTTATGATCTAAATTTTTAGAAAAGATAAAACTACTATAATTACAAATATTTAAACAATTTACCCCAAACTGGGTTAAAAAATAGTAAAAAAATTCGGCAAACAATGAGAAGTCTTCGGTACCAATCATTTTGATACACCCTGTAGATGCATTTTATTTGGAAACTGCATCAGTCATGCAATTCATGATAGAGCATTTTTTCCACTTTTTAATGATTTTCATGGGTTGGTTTTAAATTAATACCTAGTTTGTTTGTTTTTTATTTGGCAAGATCATTAGAATACAAAAACAAATTATAAAGACAGAAAAAATATTACAAAGCACATCAATGTGAAGCTGAATTAAATCAGCCAAAAGCCATTTGGGATCAGGCCAGGACACACAGACAAAAAAATGACAAGCCAGGATAACCCGTTAAGCCTGCAGAAAAGGCAAGCTTATTTCCAATGGTTGAGGTGGAAAAATAGGGGGGGGGGGGTAGAGGCACGGGGGTTCACTCCCATTGTGGCCTGTACACCATCCGCGATAATAAAAACGCGTAAAAAGGGTACCGGTAGTTTTATTTGACGTGGGTATAGGCAAAAACACGCAAAATTGGAAAGAAAAAAAAAAGGTAGCAAACTCGCAATGTGCTAATAATAATGTGGAAAGGGTACCCGGTATGTAAATTGGACAAATGGGGAGCCCGGGGATGGAGAGATAAATATGAAAATGGAAATGATCTTCAATAAAAATCCCTTTAGGACTGCAACTATCAAATGACATTAATGAAGTTGATAAAAAAATGCAGCCTTATTAAATGGTGTTGTGACGTACCCTGTATAATTGTATTTCATGAAATAGGTGAAGTTACCTGTATAAACATGCAATAGTTTGTTTATTATGACTTTTAGCGCTATTAGCGCGCTTTTCCTAGACTTAGAATCTTGTTAAATTTAGCACAATTGCATATGACGTGCTATTAATCGCGATTAACACTAATAGCGCGGCGCTTTCCCTAGACTAAGAATATTTTGAAATTTAGCATATTGCATATGACGGAGTGTTTAGTTGTCGTATGGGAGTCACCGGCCCTGCGGCCTTGATGTTTTTTGTTGATGGTGGGGACAGTGGTCACACTAAGTTTCTTGCCCTGCGGGGCCCTTTTATATTGGAACTCACTTGGAGTGTTTAGTTGTCGTATGGGAGTCAGCGGCCTCGGGCCTGCCGGCCCTGCGGCCTTGATATTTTTGTTGATGTTGGGGACAGCGGTCACACTAAGTTTCTTGGCCTGCGGGGCCCTTTTATATTGGAACTCACTTGGAGTGTTTAGTTGTCGTATGGGAGTCTCCGGCCTCAGGCCTGCCGGCCCTGCGGCCTTGATATTTTTTGTTGATGTTGGGGACAGCGGTCACACTAAGTTTCTTGCCCTGCGGGGCCCATTTATATTGGAACTCGCTTGGAGTGTTTAGTTGTCGTATGGGAGTCACCGGCCCTGCGGCCTTGATGTTTTTTGCTGATGGTGGGGATAGCGGTCACACTAGCTTTGTTGCCCTGCGGGGCCCTTTTATATTGGAACTCACTTGGAGTGTTAAGTTGTCGTATGGGAGTCTCCGGCTTCGGGCCTGCCGGCCCTGCGGCCTTGATGTTTTTGTTGATGATGGGGACAGCGGTCACACTAGCTTTATTGCCCTGCGGGGACCTTATACATTAAAACTCACTTAGCGTGTTTAGTTGTTGTATGGGAGTCACCAGCTAATAGCGTCTACCATTCGCAGAAAATGAACAATTTGGCACATAATACAATGAGTTGTAATATCGTTATTAGCATACCTGTCGGTATTAGCGCTAATAGCACGCCTTACGCTATTAGCGCTAATAGCGCATCTCACGCTAATGAGTGCTATTACCTAATAGCGCTAATAGCACCTAACATCCGTAGAAAATGATCAATTTTAAAATTTGCAAACAATACACTAATGAGCGCTAATATTGCTATTAGCACAAACTACGCTATTAGCGCTAGTAGCACACCTAACGCTATTAGCGCTAATTGCGCATCTCGCGCTAATGAGTGCTATTAGCGCCAATAGCGTCTACCATTCGCAGTAAATGAACAATTTGGCACATAATACAATGAGTTGTAATATCGTTATTAGCAATCCTGTCGGTATTAGCGCTAATAGCACGCCTTACGCTATTAGCGCTAATAGCGCATCTCACGCTAATGAGTGCTATTACCTAATAGCGCTAATAGCACCTAACATCCGTAGAAAATGATCAATTTTAAAATTTGCAAACAATACACTAATGAGCGCTAATATTGCTATTAGCACAAACTACGCTATTAGCGCTAGTAGCACACCTAACGCTATTAGCGCTAATTGCGCATCTCGCGCTAATGAGTGCTATTAGCGCCAATAGCGTCTACCATTCGCAGTAAATGAACAATTTGGCACATAATACAATGAGTTGTAATATCGTTATTAGCAATCCTGTCGGTATTAGCGCTAATAGCACGCCTTACGCTATTAGCGCTAATAGCGCATCTCACGCTAATGAGTATTATTAGCGCTATTAGCGCTAATAGCACCTACCATCCGTAGAAAATTATCAATTTTAAAATTTGCATACGATACACTAATGAGCGCTAATATCGCTATTAGCACAAACTACGCTATTGGCGCTAGTAGCACACCTTACGCTATTAGCGCTAATTGCGCATCTCGCGCTAATGAGTGCTATTAGCGCCAATAGCGTCTACCATTCGCAGTAAATGAACAATTTGGCACATAATACAATGAGTTGTAATATCGTTATTAGCAATACTGTCGGTATTAGCGCTAATAGCACACCTTACGCTATTAGCGCTAATAGCGCACCTCGCGCTAATAAGTGCTATTAGCGCTATTAGCGTCTTCCATTCTCAGAACATTAACAATTTGGCACATAATACAATGAGTTGTAATATCGTTATTAGCATACCTATCGGTATTAGCGCTAAAAGCGCATCTCACGCTAATGAGTGCTATTAGCGCTATTAGTGCTAATAGCACTAGTAGCACACCTTACGCTATTGAGAGCATTTTTAGAACTTTTGCAAGTGATATGCTAATGAGTGCTAATAGCGTTAGTGATGAAAATAGCACGACTCACGCTAATAGCGCTAATAGCGCTCATTACGGTAATGGCCGCTATTAACGCTATTAGTAGGGATGCCCACTCTCAATACAGTTTCCACTAGAACGATTTTTCATTTACTGTGTGCGTGCACTCACACACGTATTGTCTATGGAGAAACTGATCGATACAAGAAATCCCAGGCATGTTAAATGGCGTACATACTTGTTTTGATCCAAATGTAGGCCTATATCAGGGTGTTTCAAGAAATTCCTGATTCCACCAGAAAACATTCACCAAACTTTTTCCTGTTTGGTCAGTAAATAGAGAGGACCTTCCTGCATGAAGAGATCAACTTTTTTAATGAAAAATTTAATGAGATGAGAACTACAACAGGTTGAAGTGACACCATTCCGTGCATCAGGTGTTCAAACGCAATTATCTCCAAATTTGGAGTGAATCAGACAAGCAAACTTACATACTCATAAAATTTAACTATTTATGAAGACAAAATGTGTAGGATGTTAAGAAATTTAAGAATGTTTAAGCCTACCGCGGCCCATCTCAAATCATGCACTTCCCCGTGCACTTCTTACTACCATGTCCATTTCATAGGGAGTATAAAACCGGGGACCATCATGGCTTCCATGCACACAGTGTATTGCTCAATGTAGTAAAGATAAACTTTGAGTTGGAGCAAATTTCTCAAAATTGGCAGTGATTAATGTTACCAAACTTATGCCATGATGAAATATAATAATTTTTGAAGATAAAATGTGCTGACCGTAAAAGATTGAACAATGTTTAAGACTACCGCCATTCATTTGAAATAATGCACTTATTGTTCATCTCCTCTATGGAGATATTTTCCATGGCGGCCATCTATGATCATGCTTGCGGTTTCACCAAACAAACCATGGGTTTTGAGGTCTTATATTTTTGTTGTATGTCAACAAAATCGATTAAATTTTCAGGATGATCTTATTTTCATGTTGTTATAAGCAAATATAATGTTCCAGATAACGCTAGTTAATAAATACATTAAGAAAAAGTACCTTAAAATTGCACTTTCTGTTAGTAATCCTTTTGGACTTTAACTTTTAAAATGTTCTAGCAGCCCTATATAAAACCGTAACACTCAAAAGGCCATATCTCTGGAATGAAACGTCCGATTAAGATTATTTAAACGCCAAAATGTTTCTTTCATCAATTCCCAGCCAATAAGTTAGGTCTGAATCAATTTAAAAGTACTTCAATTTTTAGTGGACATGCCTACTATTAGCGCTAATATCGCTTACCATGCCGAGAACATTTTAGCAGTTTTGGTAATAGCGCGCAACTGGTTCACCACAATTAGCACGAAATAGCAAAGGTTTGTTATTATCACGCTATCGGCGATATTAGCGTGGAAAAAACTATTAGCGTGGAAAATTGCAAATACCGCGCAATTTGCAATTTTGCTAGTGAGCAGCGCTAACGCGCTAAATAACCATCATCGCACCTTTATCAATAAATAAATAAATAAAAATGCTGCTACCAGGAATTGAACCAATGTCATCGGATTGACAGCGCCTGACGCAAACCACTAGTCCACTGAGGGGACCTATGATTCCGATTGAAATAATACACATAAAAACAGTTGTTGTGTATCGATCTTCCATGATCATCAGCTCCCATTGCAGCTTTCGCAACCGTGCAGAACTTGGCAGATCTTTGACGATAATTTTGCCTTTTTGGACACTAAAATGCATTCGATCCTTAATTTTGTTTGAAAAAAGTCTTAAATTAGCAAGCACAATAAGGTGTATACCCGGTTGTATACCCAATTTTATTTTTCTTCATAGATCTGACCTGCTCAAATCGGTACATGGTGCGGGATTGGCTCTTAGCAGAATTAGCGCGTAAGCGCTATTTCCCCGCTATTATTGCTATTAGCGCTATTAGCGCATATTAGCGTATTATTAGCGTATTATTTGCAAAAGTGTTAATTTTCTCAGGATGGTAGGTGCTATTAGCGATAATAGCGTAGGGTGTGCTAATAACGGTATTAGCGCTATTAATGAATCATTTTCAAAATTTTTACTTTCTCAGGATGGTATGCGCTATTAGCGATACTAGCTCTAATAGCACTCATTAGCGTGAGGTGCGCTATTAGTGCTAATAGCGTAAGGTGTGCTAATAGCGCTATTAGCACTAATAGCGTAAGATGGGCTAATAATGGTATTAGCGCTATTAACGTATCATTTGCAAAATCGCTTACTTTCTCAGGATGGTAGGGGCTATTAGCGCTAATAGCACTCATTAGCGCGAGGTGCGCTATTAGCGCTAATAGCGTAAGGTATGCTAATAGCGCTATTAGCACTAATAGCGTAAGGTGTGCTAATAACGGTATTAGCGCTATTAACGTATCATTTGCAAAATTGTTTACTTTCTCAGAATGGTATGCGCTATTAGCGCTAATAGCACTCATTAGCGTGATGTGCGCTATTAGCGCTAATAGCGTAAGGTATGCTAATAGCGCTATTAGCACTAATAGCGTAAGGTGTGCTAATAACGGTATTAGTGCTATTAACGTATCATTTGCAAAATTGTTTTTCTCAGGAGGGTAGGCGCTATTAGCGCCAATAGCACTCATTAGCGCGAGGTGCGCTATTAGTGCTAATAGCGTAAGATATGCTAATAGCGCTATTAGCACTAATAGCGTAATGTTTGCTAATAACGGTATTAGCGCTATTAACATATCATTTGCAAAATCGCTTACTTTCTCAGGATGGTAGGCGCTATTAGCGCTATTAGCGCTTATAGCGTAACGTATGCTAATAGCGATATTAGCACTAATAGCGTAAGGTGTGCTAATAACGGTACTAGCGCTATTAACGTTTCATTTGCAAATTGTTTACTCTCTCAGGATGGTATGCGCTATTAGCGCTAATAGCGCTAATAGCACGCATTAGTGTGAGGTGCGCTATTAGCGCTAATAGCGTAAGGTATGCTAATAGCGCTATTAGCACTAATAGCGTAAGGTGTGCTAATAACGGTATTAGCGCTATTAACGTATCATTTGCAAAATCGCTTACTTTCTCAGGATGGTAGGCGATATTAGCGCTAATAGCGCTAATAGCACGCATTAGCGTGAGGTGCGCTATTAGCGCTAATAGCGTAATGTATGCTAATAGCGCTATTAGCACTAATAGCGTAAGGTTTGCTAATAACGGTATTAGCGCTATTAACATATCATTTGCAAAATCGCTTACTTTCTCAAGATGGTAGGCGCTATTAGCGTTAATAGCGCTAATAGCACTCATTAGCGTGAGTTGGTAGGCGCTATTAGCGCTAATAGCGTAAGGTGTGCTAATAACGGTCTTTTTAATTTTGTCAGGATGGTAGGCGCTATTAGCGCTATTAATAGTGCTAATAGCAATCATTAGCTTAATGTGCCCTATTAGCGCTAATAGCGTAAGGTGTGCTAATAGCGCTATTAGCGCTAATAGCATAAGATGTGCTAATAACGATATTAGCGCTATTAGCGATAATTAGTGTAAGATCAATGCCACAGGGCCGGCAGGCCTGAGGCCGGAGACGCCCATACGACAACTAAACACTCCAAGTGAGTTGCAATATAAAAGGGCGTCGCAGGGCAAGAAACTTAGTGTGATTGCTGTCCCCACCAGAGTCCGGAGAGGCCGGAGACTCCAATATGACATCTAAACACTCCAAGTTAGTTCCAAAATAAATGGGCCCCGCAGGGCAAGAAAGTTAGTGTGACCGCTGTCCCCATCATTAACAAAAACATCAAGGACGCAGAACCGGCAGGCCCAAGGCCGGAGACTCCCATACGACAAGTAAACACTCCAAGTGAGTTCAAATATAAAGGGCCCCTGCAGGGCAAGAAAGCTAGTCTGACCGCTGTACCCACCATCAAGAATAAAGATCAAGGCAGCAGGGCCGGCAGGCCTGAGGCCGGAGACTCCCATACGACAACTAAACACTCCAAGTGAGTTCCAATATAATAAGGGCCCTGCAGGGCAAGAAACTTAGTGTGACCGCTGTCCCCATCATCAACAAAAACATCAAGGCCGCAGGGTCGGCAGGCCCGAGGCCGTACAATCCCATACGACAACTAAACACTCCAAGTGAGTTCCAATATAAAAGGGCCCCGCAGGGCAAGAAAGCTAGTGTGACCGCTGTCCTCACCATCAACAACAAACATCAAGGCCGCAGGGCCGGCAGGCCCGAGGCCAGTGACTCCCATACGACAACTAAACACTCCAAGTGAGTTCCAATATAAAAGGGCCCAGCATGGGAAAGAAAGCTAGTGTCACCGCTGTCCCTACCATCAACAAAAAACATCAAGGCCGCAGGGCCGGCAGGCCCGAGGCCGGTACCACCCCTCCGACAACACAACACACCAAGCGAGCGCCGAGATAAAAGGGCCCCGCAGGGCAACAAAGCTAGTGTGATCACTGTCCCCACCAACAACAAAAACATCAAGGCCGCAGGGCCAGCAGGCCCGAGGCCGCAGACTCCCATACGACACCTTAACACTCCAAGTGAGTTCCAATATAAATAGGCCCCGCAATGCAAGAAATTTAGTGTGACCGTTGTCCCCAACATCATCAAAAAACATCAAGGCCGCAGGGCCGGCAGGCCTGAGGCCGGTGACTCCATACGGCAACTAAACACTCCAAGTGGGTTCCAATATAAAAGGGCCACGCAGGGCACGAAACGTAATGTGACCGCTGTCTCAAACATCAACAAAAAACATCAAGGCCGCAGGGCCGGCAGGCCCGAGGCCGGTGACTCCCATACGACAACTAAACACTCCAAGTGAGTTCCTATATAAAAGGGCCCCGCAGGGTAAGAAAGCTAGTGTCACCGCTGTCCCCACCATCAACAAAAATATTAAGGCCGCAGGGCCGGGAGGGCTGAGGCCAGAGACTCCCATACGACAACTAAACACTCCAAGTGAGTTCCAATATAAAAGTGCCCCTCAGGGCAAGAAATTTAGTGTGACCACTGTCCCCACCATCAGCAAAGACATCAAGGCCGCAGGGCCGGCAGGCCTGAGGCCGGTGACTCCATACGACAACTAAACACTCCAAGTGAGTTCCAATATTAAAGGGCCCCCCAGGGCAAGAAAGCTAGTGAGCCCCCTGTCCCCACCACCAACAAAAACATCAAGGCCGCAGGGCCAGCAGGCCCGAGGCCGCAGACTCCCATACGACACCTTAACACTCCAAGTGAGTTCCAATATAAATAGGCCCCGCAAGGCAAGAAATTTAGTGTGACCGTTGTCCCCAACATCATCAAAAAACATCAAGGCCGCAGGGCCGGCAGGCCCGAGGCCGGTGACGCCCATACGGCAACTAAACACTCCAAGTGGGTTCCAATATAAAAGGGCCACGCAGGGCACGAAACGTAATGTGACCGCTGTCTCAAACATCAACAAAAAACATCAAGGCCGCAGGGCCGGCAGGCCCGAGGCCGGTGACTCCCATACGACAACTAAACACTCCAAGTGAGTTCCTATATAAAAGGGCCCCGCAGGGTAAGAAAGCTAGTGTCACCGCTGTCCCCACCATCAACAAAAATATTAAGGCCGCAGGGCCGGGAGGGCTGAGGCCAGAGACTCCCCATACGACAACTAAACACTCCACGTGAGTTCCAATATAAAAGGGCCCCGCAGGGCAAGAAATTTAGTGTGACCACTGTCCCCACCATCAGCAAAAGACATCAAGGCCGCAGGGCCGGCAGGCCCGAGGCCGGTGACTCCCATACGACAACTAAACACTCCAAGTGAGTTCCAATATAAAAGGGCCCCGCAGGGCAAGAAAGCTAGTGTGATCGCTGTCCCCACCATCAACAAAAACATCAAGGCCGCAGGGCCAGCAGGCCTGAGGCCGCAGACTCCCCATACGACAACTTAACACTCCAAGTGAGTTCCAATATAAATAGGCTCAGCAAGGCAAGAAACTTAGTGTGACTGCTGTCCCCAACATCAACAAAACATCAAGGCCGCAGGGCCGGCAGGCCTGAGGCCGGTGACTCTACGACAACTAAACAATCCAAGTGAGTTCCAATTTAAAAGGGCCCTGCATGGGAAGAAATTGAGTGTGACCGCTGTCCCCAACATCAACAAAAACATCAAGGCCGCAGGGCCGGCAGGCCTGAGGCCGGTGACTCCCATACGACAACTAAACACTCCAAGTGAGTTCCAATATAAAAGGGCCCCTGCAGGGCAAGAAACGTAGTGTGACCGCTGTCTCCAACATCAACAAAAACATCAAGGCCGCAGGGCCGGCAGGCCTGAGACCGGTGACTCCCATACGACAACTAAACACTCCAAGTGAGTTCTAATATAAAAGGGCCCCTGCAGGGCAAGAAAGCTAGTGTCACCGCTGTCCCCACCTTCAACAAAAATATTAAGGCCGCAGGGCCGGGAGGGCTGAGGCCGGAGACTCCCATACGACAACTAAACACTCCAAGTGAGTTCCTATATAAAAGGGCCCTGCATGGCAAGAAATTTAGTGTGACCACTGTCCCCACCATCAGCAAAAAACATCAAGGCCGCAGGGCCGGTGACTCCCATACGACAACTAAACACTCCAAGTGAGTTCCAATATAAAAGGGCCCTGCAGGGCAAGAAAGCTAGTGTGACCGCTGTCCCCACCATCAACAAAAATATCAAGACCGCAGGGCCGGCAGGCCTGAGGCCGGAGACTCACATACGACAACTAAACACTCCAAGTGAGTTCCAATATAAATGGGCCCGCAGGGCAAGAAACTTAGTGTGACCGCTGTCCCCAACATCAACAAAAAACATAGGACGTGCTATTAATTGCTATTAGCGCTAATAGCGCTATTAGCGCTAATAGCACGCTTTCCTTAGACTTGGAATCTTTTAGATTTAGCAAAATTGCATATGACGTGCTATTAATTGCTATTAGCGCTAATAGCGCTATTAGCGCTAATAGCACGGTTTGCTTAGACTTAGAATCTTTTTAGATTTAGCACAAATTGCATATGACGTGCTATTAATTGCTATTAGCGCTAATAGCGCTATTAGCGCTAATAGCACGCTTTCCCTAGACTTAGAATATTTTTAGATTTAGCACAAATTGCATAGGACGTGCTATTATTTGCTATTAGCGCTAATAGCACTATTAGCGCTAATAGCACACTTTCCCTAGACTTAGAATCTTTTTAGATTTAGCACAAACTGCATAGGACGTGCTATTATTTGCTATTAGCGCTAATAGCGCTATTAGCGCTAATAGCACACTTTCTCTAGACTTAGAATTCTGTTAGATTTAGCACAATTGCATATGACGTGTTATTGATTGCTATTAGCGCTAATAGCGCTAATAGCACGCTTTCCTAGACTTAGAATCTTTTAGATTTAGCACAAATTGCATATGACGTGCTATTAATTGCTATTAGCGCTAATAGCGCTATTAGCGCTAATAGCACGCTTTCCCTAGACTTAGAATCTTTTTAGATTTAGCACAAATTACATAGGACGTGCTATTATTTGCTATTAGCGCTAATAGCGCTATTAGCGCTAATAGCACGCTTTCCCTAGACTTAGAATTCTGTTAGATTTAGCACAAATTGCATAGGACGTGCTATTATTTGCTAGTAGCGCTAATAGCGCTATTAGCGCTAATAGCACGCTTTCCCTAGACTTAGAATCTTTTTAGATTTAGCACAAATTGCATATGACGTGCTATTAATTGCTATTAGCGCTAATAGCGCTATTAGCGCTAATAGCACGCTTTCCCTAGACTTAGAATCTTTTTAGATTTAGCACAAATTGCATATGACGTGCTATTAATTGCTATTAGCGCTAATAGCGCTATTAGCGCTAATAGCACGCTTTCCCTAGACTTAGAACTCTGTTAGATTTAGCACAAATTGCATAGGACGTGCTATTATTTGCTATTAGCGCTAATAGCGCTAATAGCACGCATTCCTTAGACTTAGAATCTTTTTAGATTTAGCACAATTGCATATGACGTGCTATTAACTGCTATTAGCGCTAATAGCGCTATTAGCGCTAATAGCACGCTTTCCCTAGACTTAGAATCTTTTTAGATTTAGCACAAATTGCATAGGACGTGCTATTATTTGCTATTAGCGCTAATAGCGCTATTAGCGCTAATAGCACACTTTCTCTAGACTTAGAATTCTGTTAGATTTAGCACAATTGCATATGACGTGCTATTGATTGCTATTAGCGCTAATAGCGCTATTAGCGCTAATAGCACGCTTTCCCTAGACTTAGAATCTTTTTAGATTTAGCACAAATTGCATATGACGTGCTATTAATTGCTATTACCGCTAATATCGCTATTAGCGCTAATAGCACGCTTTCCCTAGACTTAGAATCTTTTTAGATTTAGCACAAATTACATAGGACGTGCTATTATTTGCTATTAGCGCTAATAGCGCTATTAGCGCTAATAGCACGCTTTCCTAGACTGAGAATAATGTTAGATTTAGCACAAATTGCATAGGACGTGCTATCATTGCTATTAGCGCTAATAGCGCTATTAGCGCTAATAGCACGCTTTCCCTAGACTTAGAATTCTGTTAGATTAAGCACAAATTGCATAGGACGTGCTATTATTTGCTATTAGCGCTAATAGCGCTATTAGCGCTAATAGCACGCATTCCTTAGACTTAGAATCTTTTTAGATTTAGCACAATTGCATATGACGTGCTATTAACTGCTATTAGCGTTAATAGCGCTATTAGCGCTAATAGCACGCTTTCCCTAGAATTAGAATCTTTTTAGATTTAGCACAAATTACATAGGACGTGCTATTATTTGCTATTAGCGCTAATAGCGCTAATAGCACGCTTTCCCTAGACTTAGAATTCTGTTAGATTTAGCACAAATTGCATAGGACGTGCTATTATTTGCTATTAGCGCTAATAGCGCTATTAGCGGTAATAGCACGCATTCCTTAGACTTAGAATATATTTAGATTTAGCACAATTGCATATGACGTGCTATTAACTGCTATTAGCGCTAATAGCGCTAATAGCACGCTTTCCCTAGACTTAGAATCTTTTTAGATTTAGCACAAATTGCATAGGGCAAGCTATTATTTGCTATTAGCGCTAATAGCGCTATTAGCGCTAATAGCACGCATTCCTTAGACTTAGAATCTTTTTAGATTTAGCACAATTGCATATGACGTGCTATTAACTGCTATTAGCGCTAATAGCACGCTTTCCCTAGACTTAAAATCTTTTTAGATTGAGCACAAATTGCATAGGACGTGCTATTATTTGCTATTAGCGCTAATAGCGCTATTAGCGCTAATAGCACGCTTTCCTTAGACTTAGAATCTTTTAGATTTAGCACAATTGCATATGACGTGCTATTAATTGCTATTAGCGCTAATAGCGCTATTAGCGCTAATAGCACGCTTTCCTAGAATTAGAATCTTTTAGATTTAGCACAAATTACATAGGACGTGCTATTATTTGCTATTAGCGCTAATAGCGCTAATAGCACGCTTTCCCTAGACTTAGAATTCTGTTAGATTTAGCACAAATTGCATAGGACGTGCTATTATTTGCTATTAGCGCTAATAGCGCTATTAGCGCTAATAGCACGCATTCCTTAGACTTAGAATATTTTTAGATTTAGCACAATTGCATATGACGTGTTATTAGCGCTAATAGCGCTATTAGCGCTAATAGCACGCTTTCCCTAGACTTAGAATCTTTTTAGATTTAGCACAAATTGCATAGGGCGTGCTATTATTTGCTATTAGCGCTAATAGCGCTATTAGCGCTAATAGCACGCTTTCCTTAGACTTAGAATCTTTTTAGATTCTATTAGCGCTAATAGCACGCTTTCCTTAGACTTAGAATCTTTTTAGATTCTATTAGCGCTAATAGCACGCTTTCCCTAGACTTAGAATCTTTTTAGATTTAGCACAAATTGCATAGGATGTGCTATTATTTGCTATTAGCGCTAATAGCGCTATTAGCGCTAATAGCACGCTTTCCTTAGACTTAGAATCTTTTTAGATTTAGCACAATTGCATATGACGTGCTATTAATTGCTATTAGAGCTAATAGCGCGCATTCCCTAGTGTTATAATATTTTCACATTTAGCACAATTGCATATGACTTGCTATTAATCGCTATTAGCGCTAATAGCGCTAATAGCACGCTTTTCCTAGAGTTAGAATATTTTCAAATTTAGCACAATTGCATATGACGCTAATAATACGCTATTAGTGCTAATTGCATAGGACGTGCTATCATTGCTATTAGCGCTAATAGCGCTATTAGCGCTAATAGCACGCTTTCCCTAGACTTAGAATTCTGTTAGATTAAGCACAAATTGCATAGGACGTGCTATTATTTGCTATTAGCGCTAATAGCGCTATTAGCGCTAATAGCACGCATTCCTTAGACTTAGAATCTTTTAGATTTAGCACAATTGCATATGACGTGCTATTAACTGCTATTAGCGCTAATAGCGCTATTAGCGCTAATAGCACGCCCTAGACTTAGAATCTTTTTAGATTTAGCACAAATTACATAGGACGTGCTATTATTTGCTATTAGCGCTAATAGCGCTAATAGCACGCTTTCCCTAGACTTAGAATTCTGTTAGATTTAGCACAAATTGCATAGGACGTGCTATTATTTGCTATTAGCGCTAATAGCGCTATTAGCGGTAATAGCACGCATTCCTTAGACTTAGAATATTTTTAGATTTAGCACAATTGCATATGACGTGCTATTAACTGCTATTAGCGCTAATAGCGCTATTAGCGCTAATAGCACGCTTTCCCTAGACTTAGAATCTTTTTAGATTTAGCACAAATTGCATAGGGCAAGCTATTATTTGCTATTAGCGCTAATAGCGCTATTAGCGCTAATAGCACGCATTCCTTAGACTTAGAATCTTTTTAGATTTAGCACAATTGCATATGACGTGCTATTAACTGCTATTAGCGCTAATAGCACGCTTTCCCTGGACTTAAAATCTTTTTAGATTGAGCACAAATTGCATAGGACGTGCTATTATTTGCTATTAGCGCTAATAGCGCTATTAGCGCTAATAGCACGCTTTCCTTAGACTTAGAATCTTTTAGATTTAGCACAATTGCATATGACGTGCTATTAATTGCTATTAGCGCTAATAGCGCTATTAGCGCTAATAGCACGCTTTCCTAGAATTAGAATCTTTTAGATTTAGCACAAATTACATAGGACGTGCTATTATTTGCTATTAGCGCTATTAGCGCTAATAGCACGCTTTCCTTAGACTTAGAATCTTTTTAGATTATTCTTGAGTGGCTCTTAGCAGAATTAACACTTTTGTGGATAGCGTTGCTAATTTCTCATAGACTCTATACACTAATTTTGTGCTAATAGCAGTTTTAGCAAAATAGCGCTAATTCTGCTAAGAGCCAATCCCGCACCTTCCTCTTGAGCATGGGGCCCTGCAATACATCATTATCAACATGCAATTTATATAAAATATACAACTATTAGATACAAAATTAAAATACAGAAATGTATACAATTTTCAAAGTAATATAAAAACACATCATTAACAAGTACATGCTCAAATTTTAAGACTTGAATCTTAGCTTGAAAGTCTGCACATTTGTTGAACTTCTTACATCATTACTCAGCTTATTCCAAAACGGAGCAGGCCTGTTTTATTTTGTTTTTCTGGTAGGTAGGGCCCTATACCATAATTAAATATAATAATTCTAGGCAATTTCATTAAAAAAAAGGCAAAGAATTAATCTCTCTTATTTATTTTCGGAGCTTTTACCATGTGAAAATGTGCATAGGTCTACATTGAAATTTCTATACGTTAAAATTTCGCCTGTGCCTCCGACAAATCCTAGATAGTATAGTGGTGAGTATCCCCGCCTGTCACGCGGGAGACCGGGGTTCAATTCCCCGTCTGGGAGAGTCATTTTTTGGTTGTTGTTTAAAATTTTAAAGATTTTTTAAATAAATTGTTATTATTTTTTTTTCTTTGTGTTTTTTTAATCTTGTCTGTATTCGCCTACATGTTCGTATTAAAGCATATATTGGTAAATTTAAGCCAAATTTAGCACGGTCAAACAGATTTATATCAAATTAATTTATTAAATTATGTACATTAGGACTCTTACGTTATTTTGTACATGGTGCGGGATTGGCTCTTAGCAGAATTAGCGCGTAAGCGCTATTTCCCCGCTATTATTGCTATTAGCGCTATTAGCGCATATTAGCGTATTATTAGCGTATTATTTGCAAAAGTGTTAATTTTCTCATGATGGTAGGTGCTATTAGCGATAATAGCGTAGGGTGTGCTAATAACGGTATTAGCGCTATTAATGAATCATTTTCAAAATTGTTTACTTTCTCAGGATGGTATGCGCTATTAGCGATACTAGCGCTAGTAGCACTCATTAGCGTGAGGTGCGCTATTAGCGCTAATAGCGTAAGGTGTGCTAATAGCTCTATTAGCACTAATAGCGTAAGATGGGCTAATAACGGTATTAGCGCTATTGACCTATCATTTGCAAAATCGCTTACTTTCTCAGGATGGTAGGCGCTATTAGCGCTAATAGCACTCATTAGCGCGAGGTGCGCTTTTAGCGCTAATAGCGTAAGGTATGCTAATAGCGCTATTAGCACTAATAGCGTAAGGTGTGCTAATAACGGTATTAGCGCTATTAACGTATCATTTGCAAAATTGTTTACTTTCTCAGGATGGTATGCGCTATTAGCGCTATTAGCGCTAATAGCGCTAATAGCACTCATTAACGTGATGTGCGCTATTAGCGCTAATAGCGCAAGGTATGCTAATAGCGCTATTAGCACTAATAGCGTAAGGTGTGCTAATAACGGTATTAGTGCTATTAACGTATCATTTGCAAAATTGTTTTTCTCAGGAGGGTAGGCGCTATTAGCGCTAATAGCACTCATTAGCGTGAGGTGCGCTATTAGCGCTAATAGCGTAAGATATTCTAATAGCGCTATTAGCACTAATAGCGTAATGTTTGCTAATAACGGTATTAACGCTATTAATATATCATTTGCAAAATCGCTTACTTTCTCAGGATGGTAGGCGCTATTAGCGCTATTAGCGCTTATAGCGTAAGGTATGCTAATAGCGCTATTAGCACTAATAGCGTAAGGTGTGCTAATAACGGTATTAGCGCTATTAACGTTTCATTTGCAAAATTGTTTACTCTCTCAGGATGGTATGCGCTATTAGCGCTATTAGCGTGAGGTGCGCTATTAGCGCTAATAGCGTAAGGTATGCTAATAGCGCTATTAGCACTAATAGCGTAAGGTTTGTAACGGTATTAGCGCTAATAACATATCATTGTAAAATCGCTTACTTTCTCAAGATGGTAGGCGCTATTAGCGCTATTAGCGTTAATAGCGCTAATAGCACTCATTAGCGTGAGTTGCGCTATTAGCGCTAATAGCGTAAGGTATGCTAATAGCACTAATAGCGTAAGGTGTGCTAATAACGGTATTAGCGCTATTAACGTATCATTTGCAAAATTGTTTTTCTCTAATAGCACTCATTAGCGCTAATAGCGTAAGGTGTGCTAATAACGGTCTTTTTAATTTTGTTAGGATGGTAGGCGCTATTAGCGCTATTAATAGTGCTAATAGCAATCATTAGCTTAATGTGCCCTATTAGCGCTAATAGCGTAAGGTGTGCTAATAGCGCTAATAGCGTAAGGTGTGCTAATAGCGCTATTAGCATAAGATGTGCTAATAACGATATTAGCGCTATTAGCGATAATTAGTGTAAGATCAAGGCCACAGGGCCGACAGGCCTGAGGCCGGAGACTCCCATACGACAACTAAAGACTCCAAGTGAGTTGCAATATAAAAGGGCCCCGCAGGGCAAGAAACTTAGTGTGATCGCTGTCCCCACCAGAGTCCGGAGAGGCCGGAGACTCCAATATGACAACTAAACACTCCAAGTTAGTTCCAATATAAATGGGCCCCGCAGGGCAAGAAAGTTAGTGTGACCGCTGTCCCCATCATTAACAAAAACATCAAGGACGCAGAACCGGCAGGCCCAAGGCCGGAGACTCCCATACGACAAGTAAACACCCCAAGTGAGTTTCAATATAACGGGGCCCCGCAGGTCAAGAAAGCTAGTGTGACCTCTGTCCCCACCAACAACAAAAAACATCAAGGCCGCAGGGCCGGCAGGCCTGAGGCCGGAGACTCCATACGACAACTAAACACTCCAAGTGAGTTCCAATATAAAAGTACCTGCAGGGCAAGAAAGCTAGTCTGACCGCTGTACCTACCATCAAGAATAAAGATCAAGGCAGCAGGGCCGGCAGGCCTGAGGCTAGAGACTCCCATACGACAACTAAACACTCCAAGTGAGTTCCAATATAATAAGGGCCCTGCAGGGCAAGAAACTTAGTGTGACGGCTGCCCCCATCATCAACAAAAAACATCAAGCCCGCGGAGACGACAGGCTAGAGGCCGGAGACTCTAATATGACAGCTAAACACTCCAAGTTAGTTCCAAAAATGAGCCCCGCAGGGCAAGAAACTTAGTGTGACCGCTGTCCCCACCATTAACAACAAACATCAAGGGCGCAGGGCCGGCAGGCCCGAGGCCGGTGACTCCCATACGACAACTAAACACTCCAAGTGAGTTCCAATATAAAAGGGCCCAGCATGGGCAAGAAAGCTAGTGTCACCGCTGTCCCTACCATCAACAAAAAACATCAAGGCCGCAGGGCCGGCAGGCCCTAGGCCGGTGACTCCCATACGACAACTAAACACTCCAAGTGAGTTCCAATATAAAAGGGCCCCGCAGGGCAACAAAGCTAGTGTGATCACTGTCCCAACCAACAACAAAAAACATCAAGGCCGCAGGGCCAGCAGGCCCGAGGCCGCAGACTCCCATACGACAACTTAACACTCCAAGTGAGTTCCAATATAAATAGGCCCCGCAATGGAAGAAATTTAGTGTGACCGTTGTCCCCAACATCATCAAAAAACATCACGGTCTCAGGACCGGCAGGCCCACAGCCGGGGACGCTCATACGACAACTAAACACTCCAAGTGAGTTCCAATATAAAAAGGGCCCTGCAGGGCAAGAAACGTAGTGTGACCGCTGTCTCCAACATCAACAAAAAACATCAAGGCCGCAGGGCCGGCAGGCCCGAGGCCGGTGACTCCCATACGACAACTAAACACTCCAAGTGAGTTCTAATATAAAAGGGCCCCACAGGGCAAGAAAGCTAGTGTCACCGCTGTCCCCACCTCCAACAAAAATATTAAGGCCGCAGGGCCGGGAGGGCTGAGGCCGGAGACTCCCATACGACAACTGAACACTCCAAGTGAGTTCCAATATAAAAGGGCCCCGCAGGGCAAGAAATTTAGTGTGACCACTGTCCCCACCATCAGCAAAAAACATCAAGGCCGCAGGGCCGGTGACTCCCATACGACAACTAAACACTCCAAGTGAGTTCCAATATAAAAGGGCCCCGCAGGGCAAGAAAGCTAGTCTGACCGCTGTACCCACCATCAAGAATAAAGATCAAGGCAGCAGGGCCGGCAGGCCTGAGGCTAGAGACTCCCATACGACAACTAAACACTCCAAGTGAGTTCCAATATAATAAGGGCCCCGCAGGGCAAGAAACTTAGTGTGACGGCTGCCCCCATCATCAACAAAAAACATCAAGCCCGCGGAGACGACAGGCTAGAGGCCGGAGACTCTAATATGACAGCTAAACACTCCAAGTTAGTTCCAAAAATGAGCCCCGCAGGGCAAGAAACTTAGTGTGACCGCTGTCCCCACCATTAACAACAAACATCAAGGCCGCAGGGCCGGCAGGCCTGAGGCCGGAGACTCACATACGACAACTAAACACTCCAAGTGAGTTCCAATATAAATGGGCCCCTGCAGGGCAAGAAACTTAGTGTGACCGCTGTCCCCGACATCAACAAAAACATCAAGGCCGCAGAGCCGGCAGGTCCGAGGCCGGTGACTCCCATAAGACAACTAAACACTCCAAGTGAGTTCCAATATAAATGGGCTCCGCAGGGCAAGAAACTTAGTGTGACCGCTGTCCCCACCATCAACAAAAAACATCAAGGCCCAGTTCCGGCAGGCACTAATAGCTAATACGCTAATAGCACGCTTTCCCTAGACTTTTTAGATTTAGCACAATTGGATATGACGTGCTATTAATTGCTATTAGCGCTAATAGCGCTATTAGCGCTAAAAGCACGCTTTCCTTAGACTTAGAATTCTGTTAGATTTAGCACAATTGCATATGACGTGCTATTAATTGCTATTAGCGCTAATAGCGCTAATAGCACGGTTTCCTTAGACTTAGAATCTTTTTAGATTTAGCTCAATTGCATATGACGTGCTATTAATTGCAATTAGCGCTAATAGCACACTGATAGCACACAACTAAACACTCCAAGTGAGTTCCAATATAAAAGGGCCCCGCAGGGCAAGAAATTTAGTGTGACCACTGTCCCCACCATCAGCAAAAAACATCAAGGCCGCAGGGCCGGTGACTCCCATACGACAACTAAACACTCCAAGTGAGTTCCAATATAAAAGGGCCCCGCAGGGCAAGAAAGCTAGTGTGACCGCTGTCCCCACCATCAACAAAAATATCAAGGCCGCAGGGCCGGCAGGCCTGAGGCCGGAGACTCACATACGACAACTAAACACTCCAAGTGAGTTCCAATATAAATGGGCCCCGCAGGGCAAGAAACTTAGTGTGACCGCTGTCCCCGACATCAACAAAAAACATCAAGGCCGCAGAGCCGGCAGGTCCGAGGCCGGTGACTCCCATAAGACAACTAAACACTCCAGGTGAGTTCCAATATAAAAGGGCCCCGCAGGGCAAGAAAGCTAGTGTGACCACTGTCCCAACATCAACAAAAACATCAAGGCCGCAGGGCCAGCAGGCACGAGGCCGGAGACTCCAATACGACAACTTAACACTCCAAGTGAGTTCCAATATAAAGGGCCCCGCAGGCAAGAAACTTAGTGTGACTGCTGTTCCCAACATCAACAAAAAACATCAAGGCCGCGGGGCCGGCAGGCCCGAGGTCGGGGACTCCCATACGTCGACTAAACACTCCAAATGAGTTCCAATATCAATGGGCCCCGCAGGGCAAGAAATGTAGTGTGACCGCTGTCCCCAACATCAACAAAAAACATCAAGACCGCAGGACCGGCAGGCCCAAGGCCGGTGACTCCCATGCGACAACTAAACACTCCAAGTGAGTTCCAATATAAAAGGGCCCCACAGGGCAAGAAAGCTAGTGTGACCGCTGTCCCCAACATCATCAAAAATATTACGGCCGCAGGGCCGGGAGGGCTGAGGCCGGAGACTCCCATACGACAACTAAACACTCCAAGTGAGTTCCAATATAAAAGGGCCCGCAGGGCGAGAAATTTAGTGTGACCGCTGTCCCAACCATCAGCAAAAAACACCAAGGCCGCAGGGCCGGCAGGCCCCAGGGCGGTTACGCCCATACGGCAGCTACACACGCCAAGTGAGTTCCAATATAAAAGGGCCCGCAGGGCAACAAAGCTAGTGTGACCGCTGTCCCCACCATCAACAAAAAACATCAAGGCCGCAGGGCCGGCAGGCCTGAGGCCGGTGACTCCATACGACAACTAAACACTCCAAGTGAGTTCCAATATAAATGGGCTCCGCAGGGCAAGAAACTTAGTGTGACCGTTGTCCCCACCATCAACAAAAAACATCAAGGCCCAGTTCCGGCAGGCACTAATAGCTAATACGCTAATAGCACGCTTTCCCTAGACTTTTTAGATTTAGCACAATTGGATATGACGTGCTATTAATTGCTATTAGCGCTAATAGCGCTATTAGCGCTAATAGCACGCTTTCCTTAGACTTAGAATTCTGTTAGATTTAGCACAATTGCATATGACGTGCTATTAATTGCTATTAGCGCTAATAGCGCTAATAGCACGGTTTCCTTAGACTTAGAATCTTTTTAGATTGAGCTCAATTGCATATGACGTGCTATTAATTGCAATTAGCGCTAATAGCACACTTTCTCTAGACTTCGAATTATGTTACATTTAGCACAATTGCATAGGACGTGCTATTAATTGCTATCAGCGCTAATAGCGCTATTAGCGCTAATAGCACGCTTTCCCTAGACTTAGAATTCTGTTAGATTTAGCACAATTGCATATGACGTGCTATTATTTGCTATTAGCACTAATAGCGCTATTAGCGATAATAGCACGCTTTCCCTAGACTTAGAATCTTTTTTAGATTTAGCACAAATTGCATAGGACGTGCTATTATTTGCTATTAGCGCTAATAGCGATATTAGCGCTAATAGCACACTTTCTCTAGACTTAGAATTCTGTTAGATTTAGCACAATTGCATATGACGTGTTATTATCTGCTATTACCGCTAATAGCGCTAACAGCACGCTTTCCCTAGACTTAGAATCTTTTTAGATTTAGCACAAATTGCATATGACGTGCTATTAATTGCTATTAGCGCTAATAGCGCTATTAGCGATAATAGCACGCTTTCCCTAGACTTAGAATCTTTTTAGATTTAGCACAAATTACATAGGACGTGCTATTATTTGCTATTAGCGCTAATAGCACGCTTTCCCTAGACTTAGAATTCTGTTAGATTTAGCACAATTGCATATGACGTGCTATTATTGCTATTAGCGCTAATAGCGCTAATAGCGCTATTAGCGCTAATAGCACACTTTCTCTAGACTTAGAATTCTGTTAGATTTAGCACAATTGCATATGACGTGCTATTGATTGCTATTAGCGCTAATAGCGCTAATAGCACGCTTTCCCTAGACTTAGAATCTTTTTAGATTTAGCAGAAATTGCATATGACGTGGTATTAATTGCTATTAGCGCTAATAGCGCTAATAGCACGCTTTCCCTAGACTTAGAATCTTTTAGATTTAGCACAAATTACATAGGACGTGCTATAATTTGCTATTAGCGCTAATAGCACGCGTTCCCTAGACTTAGAATTCTGTTAGATTTAGCACAAATTGCATAGGACGTGCTATTATTTGCTATTAGCGCTAATAGCGCTATTAGCGCTAATAGCACGCTTTCCTTAGACTTAGAATCTTTTTAGATTTAGCACAATTGCATATGACGTGCTATTAACTGCTATTAGCGCTAATAGCGCTATTAGCGCTAATAGCACGCTTTCCCTAGACTTAGAATCTTTTTAGATTTAGCACAAATTGCATAGGACGTGCTATTATTTGCTTTTAGCGCTATTAGCGCTAATAGCACGCTTTCCTTAGACTTAGAATCGTTTTAGATTTAGCACAATTGCATATGACGTGCTATTATTTGCTATTAGCGCTATTAGCGCTAATAGCACGCTTTCCCTAGACTTAGAATCTTTTAGATTTAGCACAAATTGCATAGGACGTGCTATTATTTGCTGTTAGCGCTAATCGCTAATAGCACGCTTTTCCTAGAGTTAGAATATTTTCAAATTTAGCACAATTGCATATGACGCTAATTATAATTATAATTGCTATTAGCGCTATTAGCGCTAATAGCGCGCATTCCCTAGAGTTAGAATATGTTCACATTTAGCACAATTGCATATGACGTGCTATTAATCGCTATTAGCGCTATTAGCGCTAATAGCACGCTTTTCCTAGAGTAAGAATATTTTGAAATTTAGCTAAATTGCATATGATGTGCTATTACTCGCTATTAGCGCTAATAGCGCTAATAGCGCGCTTTCCCTAGACTTAGAATCTTTTTTAATTTAGCACAATTGCATATGACGTGCTATTTCTTGCTATTAGCGCTAATCGCTAATAGCACGCTTTTCCTAGAGTTAGAATATTTTCAAATTTAGCACAATTGCATATGACGCTAATTATACCCTATTAGTGCTAATTCTTGAGTGGCTCTTAGCAGAATTAACACTTTTGTGGATAGCGTTGCTAATAGCGCTATTTCTCATAGACTCTATACACTAATTTTGTGCTAATAGCAGTTTTAGCAAAATAGCGCTAATTCTGCTAAGAGCCAATCCCGCACCTTCCTCTGCACCCTACGCATGCGCACATATCATTTTTGCTTACCTTCAGTGCAAGATCTGTACATCGTGGAAGATCGATACACAACAACTGTTATTATATGT